>NC_088795.1:18484029-18511870 GCF_011386835.1 Chrysemys picta bellii | reverse complement strand
GGTGGAATTGCTAGAAGGTGGGTGCTGTCCCTGTTACCCAGCAAGATACAACTTAAGGAGCAAGTCTAGAATATAGGTGAGACCTACATTGTCAACAGCTACATGAAGGAAGCTATCTAGCAGTGGGTTTTTCAGGAGCTGTATGTTAATCAATTTGAAGGTTCCTATTGACTCCAGTGCCCACTGATTCAGCTCCTTAGTCAGCACATGATCACACCTTTGCCATGGTGGGCTCTCAGACAAGGAACTTGCCCTTCCCTGAGATCCATCTCAGCTCACTCTAAAATCATCATATCATAGAACCATAGACTAAGGTCAGAAGGGACCATTATGATCATCTAGTCTGACCTCCTGCACAATGCAGGCCATAGAATCTCACCCACCCACTCCTGTATCAAACCTATGTCTGAGCCACTGAAGTCCTCAAATTGTGGTTTAAAGACTTCAAGGTGCAGAGAATCTTCCAGCAAGTGACCCATGCCCCACGCTGCAGAGGAAGGCGAAAACCCCCCAGGGCCTCTGCCAATCATATGTTGGAACAAGAGGCATTAGATGGGAGAATTTTATAAATATGTATTATCTTCCCCTCCCCTACACTTTTCCCACATTTTCCCATTGAACTCAATTTGGATTTAGGGCTCCCCAGCACTCTTCAGGATCAGACCTTAAATTAGACAATGAATACAGTTCAGCACATAAACTGGAGATCAGAAATTCAGTTCAGCTCCCCACCAACTCCCAGAATGGATTTATTTGTTTGACCTTTCCTAAGACAGTGCTGTATTTCGTTTTTAAAATAGATTTGTAATTAAATATTTGTAATGACAGTTAGTTCTCCAAGCCATTCAGCAAAGAGTCGCTTTTAAAATAGTTATTATTTATGAATAATTTATTAGTATTATCATCATAGTTATCAGAGCTGGTCCAAAACAGTAAACAAATTCATAAAAACAATTTTACTGTTCTTTCAAAAAAAAATGTGAAATGTTGATTCATTTTTTTCAAAAATCAAAAACTGTCAAATTTCAGAAGTTAAAAAATGGAAAAAAATTATGAATTTTTGGGGTTAGACAAATAATGTTGACACAAAACGTCATTAAAAAAGGAAATTTTAAAAAAATCCAACCAACTATGTATTATTATTATTTCTAGAACTGGACAGAACATTTAAAAATGATTAACACTGAAACAAAATCTTGACACAATATTCTGGGCAATATTTGCCCCCATTGTTTGGTCAGCTCAAATTGTTAATATATTGCTGTTGGTCACCAAACTATGGGATAGCGTGATGGCTTCCATCGTGGTCAATGCACGGAGAACTGAATGGGCACTTCCAGAGCTAACGCTACAGCTTGAGCTAAAGCTCCCCGAGGACTGTAGGGTGACCAGACAGCAAGTGTGAAAAAATCGAGACAGGGGATGGGGGGTAATAGGTGCCTATGTAAGAAAAAGCTCCAAAAATCAGGACTGTCCCTATAAAATTGGGACATCTGGTCACCCTAGAGGACTGTAACAGACCCATATCATCTGTGAATCAGGCACAGACAGGCACCTATAACATGCACTTGTCCCTGGCTTATAGAGTAGCACTTTGCCCATTTCCATCTGCTTTGAACAGAATTCTAGCATCACTTTAGCTAAAGGCCCAGAGTAAAGTCTCTTGTGTGTACGTTCTGTCCTAAAGGTGGAAGCTGGACACCAGTGGTACCTTCAGGTGATCTATATAATTGGCCCAGAAACCATTGCAGGCCCCCGTGTTCAACGGTCTCTCACTCACCACCTGAAACGCAGCCGCAGGGACCTGGTGGACAACAACGGCAGACTGATTCTGGATGACTCGTTGATCTATGACAATGAAGGCGACCAAATCAAGAATGGCACCAACATGAAATCGCTGAGCCTGGAGGTTCAGGAAGCAGTAGCGGCTGCTTCCTTATCACAAACAGGGGCTTCCATAGGAAGTGCATTTGCTGCCATCATGCTGCTGCTGCTTGTGCTCCTGTTAGTTTGCTTCATAACCAGGAAATGTCGAAAGCAGAAGAAGAAGAAAAAGCCTGCCAAAGATATCATGGAGGAATATCCTCTCAACACCAAGGTAGAAGTACCCAAGAAAAACACAGAAAGGGCAGAGAAGAACGTAAACAGACAATACTGCACTGTGAGGAATATCAATATATTAAGTGACAATGAGGGTGCCTACAAGGTCAAAGGTGCTAAGGTCAAACAAGTGAACTTAGAGGTCAAAGTTCACAACAATTTACATGATGGAACAGAAGTTTGAGAGTGCACATTTTTTTGTAAAAGCTTTTTATAAATTGTAAAAAAAAATTAAAAATGTACTGGTATTTTTATAATCTGGTGGAAAAGGGAAGAATATAGCTTTGAGTGGTGGACAGCAATGCATCCTCCCATGCTTCAACTCACAACTGAGCTACCTCATTCAAAGCAGGATTGTGTGACACACCCAGGGCAGAAAACGTTGAAACTTTCATGTGGTATCTCTACCAACACTCAGTTCTATTTTACGCTGTACCGCTTTCATAACAGCATTCCTGGCAGCCAAATATTTACGTAAGCTCTACAGTGATTCTAATAAGAACAGTTCATTCTAATGGAGTTTAATAATGCTGAAAGATCAACAGGCCAGTGCAGTATCCTTAGATCAGACACAGTGTTTAGCAAAGATCCTTAGAAGAGCTGGAATCTATTCAATTCCACTCTATATTGCTTTCCTTTGCTCTTCCTTTTTGCTGGAAGACATCATGCAGAACATGACAGTTTTGGTCACGCATACAGCCACACACAGCCAGTTCTGAAACTAATGCCAGTATCTTCTCAATGGATGATCTGCATGGGAGTGAAATGCTCTTCAAGAAAATCACCCCAGGCAGAGGGCCCACACATGGCAGCAGGTATCACTTAAGCCCCATGTTAAAGGGGAATTAAGTTGTGCCCAGGACCTTCTGCATTGGAGTGATTGTCACTCACAAATGAGTGTGAATCTTCTATTGTTCTCTGTCCTGGAGATTTAGGGTGAAATCCTGGTCCCATTGAAGTCAATGGCAAAACTCCCATTGACTTCACTCTGACTCTGAACCACCAATCCCACCACGTATCCTTCCAACTCAGTGAAGTTTGGAACCCAAAATCATCTCTGTTTGGTCTCCCAGTCAGTAGCAGCAGCAGATTTCTCTGCTGTGTTATACGATTGAAATATCTTTCACTGAGAACACTCCACAAAGTCAATGCGAAGAACTACTTGGAGCCGTCTGGAGGAGGGGGTTGTCAGCTTGGGGGTTGCAGACAGTTGGTTGTGGGTCACAGTATTGTTAAATGGGATGGAGTCCTAGCTAAATCCCAGCTATATGGGAGGAGAGTCCTAGTATTGAAAAGAGTGAGAACCATTGATAAGGATAAGCAGTTGAAATGTTCTAACTTTTGCTTACAATGATCTGAGCACTTTTGTACTGTAGTGTTACATTTTCATGGTGCTGTACAGACATTATTGAACCTCTTAGCATTATTCCAAACTGATATTTGATTTTGATGAGATACCAAACCGTTTCTCCCCTGCCCCTCAATCACATACAGTACAAATGGAACAGTTGCTCTACTGCGTGATGCACTAGAAAATAGTGTGCACAAGCATGCCATGCCTGTTATTTATTAAACAATATTGCCTTATCTGCACTGATTTCCGAACTCATCAGTAACCTTTACACTCCTGGGTGCACTGTAAACTGCATGAAGTCTGGAACACACTCTCATCCCCCAGGCTTTGAATTCCAGCTTTGTGCAAACTGGAAATAAAGCAGCTGGTATTCTCTATTGCCTGCACATTTTAGGGTTTTAGGTTTCCCACATCATTACAAAAACCCACAGAACAACATGTGTCTTAGTTTTTAAGACAGTTCTCTTCATTTTAAAATATATTATTTTTTAAAATGGAGGGACAAAAAAAAAATCCAAAACTTGTTCTGACCGCAGTAGAGCAACTGCAACTCTGGTGTCGAATGATTCCATTCACCCTTTATAGTAAGGTTCCATTTATACATAGTTTACAAATCAATAGATGTTTTAGTAAATAATAATAATAATAATAATAATGGAGGTCAGTTTCATTATCCCTTTTTATAGATGGGGAAATTGAGGCACGGAGAAGAGAACTGACTTGCCCAACCTACCCCGGCAGAGCCAGGAATAGTCTCCTGAGTCTAATGGGACAGACAGTTCACTAGCCATTAGGCTACAATGGTTAATCAATTGTTATAGAGGCCAAGAGTTTGTTTATAATCATTTGACACATTCTACTGATGTGCTGATAAATATCTGTATCTTATGGCTGTAACAGGCTTATAACCTCGCTGCTCATGTATTAACCCTTTCCAAACTGTTTATAAATGGAACATCACTATGAAGTGTGACTGATTCCTTTAGCTGTGTCCCCCATCTCTATTATATTTCCTGATGTGGCACCATTTCAGGTTTGTTTCTGGTAGCTCAGGCACTTGGTTTACCACTACATACTCATACCAAGGTCACACAGACATACCTAAACAAGCAATATTTTGGGTTGTCAAAGATCTGATATTACTTTTCTGGGTCTACTAGGCATTTGGCCAGAGGGTATTTGTTTGTTTGTTTTCCCACAGATTCAACAGCAACTGGATAATATGTGTAAATATAACATGTAATGTGCACTTTCTGAGTGGAGGTGAGATCTGATTATTCAGCTTAAATATTTACAGGGGAGGGTCTGTTCTCCCTGTGATGCATGCAGACTGCTCCCACTGGTGATTGTTTTAGACTGTAAGATCTGCATGGCAAGGACTGTCTGCTTTGTGTCCTGAACAGCACGGAGTTGCTCAGTGCCTAGCACCAGATCTATCCTAGTGTTAAATGGGAGTTTTATGCATATGTTTATGGAAGCTGAGAGGTGGAAAGCGGCAGTAGAGCCAGCAGATTTCACACAACACTGTGTAATAATAGAGCCTGGCATCCCTCCTGTGTAATGTTCACAAAATAAATACAGGAACTACCCCCAGCAGATTAATTATGACAACCTCACAATAGTGACTTGCCTATGGAAAATTAAAATGCCTGCAAAATTTGGGGTGTTCCTTCATCTCACTTTGATTGTCAATATCCGATCTGTTAGACGTACACTTAAAATGGAAGTGTTGAAGCTTTGGATTTGTGACTTAATCATTTTATTCACAATTGTCAGCCGTGTTTTATATATGTTGATTAAAGAACATGGGTGGTATTACATTTCATTCAGATATGTAGCACCCACATAGTCTCAGCTTCTGCAGTTTGCTTGTTAATGCGTTATAAATCCTACTGTACTTTTTAAAGTGTTGAAATTAGTACAAATAAAACCTTGGAAGTTCATTTTCTCTTGTGTATTATGGTGCTGTATAAATAAAAACAGAGCCAAGGTGCAATGTTACAGTTTTCCATATTTGTACAACTGTTTTAACCAGACGACACGGGGGACGTTATATATTTTTGCTCCTGAGAAATAATAATGTTGAGACAGGCTTACGTATGACTGCATTTTTCTGACCTTGTGTGTGCATATGTTTTGATATCCTTCACTTATTTTACTGTGCATTGCACCCACCCCCCCGTGAAGACCGTCTGATATGATCTGAATATATCATTTGTGGTGCTGTCAACCTGTTTTCTTGACTCTCATTATAATTTATGTATTTTGAATATCACTCTATTTGTTATGGAGTTAATGTTTTTTTTTCCATGCAGTACAACATGTCACAATACAATTTTTTTTGCTAATAAACAACATTTTGGTTACTTTTTGATACAAGCTTTCAATTTGTTTAATTCTTCATGACACACATGAAGCTCCCAAATCACTCTGGAGTCAGTGCTTTGAAGAAAGAAGTCTTAGAGTTGGACACACACAGTGTTATCCAAAAGTTCAGTTATACCCTAATTATTTCCCATTAAATTAGCAATCAGGTTATGGTTGTTCAACATTAAATTAAAAATAATTACCTCATATCTAGCTAAACTCCAAAGGCTATCAGTGTCTCCTCAGTCATTTTACAAGAACTATTTAGAAACAGACTTCAGGAATTTAGGTGGGGTTACTCACCTCCACAGATTACTACTTCCTCGTCCCAATCTGTGAATCCCAGACAAGAGACTGATTCCTGGACAGTCCCACTATGTCTTACTTTCTTTTCCATTTAAAATTCTTCTCAAAATTTTGTTTCTTTTTTAATATTGAAATCTGGGATTTTTTCCTTCCAACATCCTTTCTTTCTTCTCTTATCTATATTTTTATAGACTTTAAGGTCAAAAGGGATCATCATCATAATCTGACCACTCTCACATTGCAGGCCACAGAACCTCACCCACTCACTCCTGTGATAGACCCCTAACCTCTAGCTGAGTTACTGAAGTCCTCAAATCATAGTTTAAAGACTTCAAGTTACAGAGAATCCATCATTTACACTAGTTTAAACCTGCAAGTGACCCATGCCCCATGCTGCAGAGAAAGGTGAAAAACCCTCAGGGTCTCTGCCAATCTGACCCAGGGGAAAATTCCTTCCCGACCCCAAATTTGATGATCAGTTAGACGCTGAGCATGTGGACAAGTCCCACCAGCCAGACACCTGGGAAAAAATGCTCTGTAGTAAATCAGAGCCCTCCCTATCTAGTGTCCCATCACTTTTCTTTTCATTTTCTTCTTTCCACAGAAAAACTATGACTGCCACTTAAAATTCCAGCCATTACACATATCATTTATCACCATTTCCTGAAAAAAAGCGAAACGCCGCAAGTTGGGTGTAACAGGGAAATCTTAATCCTCCTCATTGAAATGAATGATTCTCCTAAGGGCTTGTCTACACTACCGTGTGGGGTCAATCTAAGATCCGCAACTTCAGCTACGTGAATAGCATAGCTGAAGTCGACGTACTTAGATCTACTTACCGCGGTGTCTTCACTGCAGTAAGTCGACAGCTGATGCTCTCCCGTTGACTCCACTTGCTCTCCTCGTTCTGGTGGAGTACCGGAGTCGACGGGCGAGCACTCATCAGTTGATGAGTTGTTCTCCAACTGGTTTTTGAATGTTATAATTCTTGACGTCTGATTTGTGTCCATTTATTCTTTTCTGTAGAGACTGTCCGGTACATTATACATTGGCCAAACTGGACAGTCTCTACGTAAAAGAATAAATGGACACAAATCAGATGTCAAGAATTATAACATTCAAAACCCAGTTGGAGAACACTTCCATCTCCCTGGCCACTCGATTACAGATCTAAAAGTCACAATATTACAACAAAAAAACTTCAAAAACAGACTCCAACAAGAAACTGCTGAATTGGAATTAATTTGCAAATTGGATACCATTAAATTAGGCTTGAATAAAGACTGGGAATGGATGGGCCATTACACAAAGTAAAACTATTTCCCCATGCTTATTTCCCCCCCGCCCAGTTCCTCATATCTCCTTGTCAATTGCTGGAAATGGGCCATTTTCATTACCACTACAAACAGTTCTTTTTCTCTCCTGCTGATAAAAGCTCACCTTAACTGATCACTCTCCTTATAGTGTGTATGGTAGCACCCATTGTTCCATGTTCTCTGTGTACATATATATCTTCCTACTGTATTTTCCACTACCTGCATCTGATGAAGTGGGCTGTAGCCCACGAAAGCTTGTGTTCAAATAAATTTGTTAGTCTCTAAAGTGCCACAAGTACTCCTATTCTTTTCACAAATAACAATTCTCCTCCTAAACAAGAGAGTGTAGATCAAAAGTTGTGCTACTTTTTTCTCTTAAATTTCTTAGAATTTTTAAAAATGTTACTACTATTCCTTCTCTCAGTAGGTTTTCCTTTTTTCATATTTGGCTTTCCTTTTATCCATTCTTTTTCTTTCTTTCCTTCTTGCTTCCTCTTCAGTCTCTTTTTCTTTTGATTCCATTGACTTACAAAATATGGCTACTGGTGTCATTTCCTGGCAAGTACACTCCACACCAGATACCGAACCAAACCATCTCTCCTCTGCAGGGATGCTGAACTCCGCAAGTTGGAGCAAACGGAGGAATTCACTCATCCTTTTGAACTGACTAGCTCACCTAGGAAAGTAAAGAAGCTTGACAAGCATTAAAATTCCCAGTGCAAACTGCAATAATCTCTATCAGATCCCTTCAACTGGTCTCTAGCAATTTCAACTCTTCTTTCTTTCCTTTCATTTCATTGCTGTACTGCTTCAGAATTAGATCCATCAGACACTTTCCTCCACTGCCAAACTTAGTATTGAACTGAAACTTGTAATAGCCGTTTGGAAAGTGCTAAATGAAATTTTCACTTGGATGATGTGGCCTCCCATCTTCCCTTCCAGCTGCCTCAATCCTTCCCTGATAATTGATCCAACTGCACCCACCACACAAGAAATCACTTATTCAGAAGAGCCAGATTTTCATCACAACTTGTCATAAGTAATGACAGAAGCAAAGCAGTTGTATCACTATATGTGTAATGAATATGCACGTGCTGTGTCCAAACTAAACTATCTTGCTCGCTCTCTCATCCAATATCCAAATATTTATTTCACTGTCAGAAACACAAGACCCTTCATAATAAATCTGATTAAACAAATGTCAAATCGGGTGACGTCCCTATGGAGGGAGGAACAGACACAGTCACCTGCCAAGCTTCGTGTTTTAATCTGGAAAGCCTCCCTTTGACTCCTGTGTGGGAAACGTACCCTATTTCATTCTTAACTGACCTCTGAATTTTGCCAGGTGTCCTTCATAGGGCCAGCCACAGTCTCCTGACACAGACCTAATTGTTAAATCATGATTTTCCATCCAGGCACAACAGTGTAAACACAAATTATTATTTTACAAAATATGACCTGGACACTGTACAGCCAAAAATGCATCTGCAGAAACTTTTAAAGAATTGGGTCTCTTTCAGGTGTTTCAAATTGGATGCCCAAACACTCATGCACCCAGAATCACCAGTTTCTTCTGAAAATTTTGGTCAATATATTTTGAGAACTTTCTCTTTCATAACATTCCCTCTGCCAATCCCCAGTATAGGAGGTTAGTAAGCATTAACAATCTGAGGAGAGAAAAAAAGACCGCAGAAGGTATCACCTCAGAAGTGAATCTTTGATCTTCTGAGCAGGGACTATAGCAAGTCTGAATTTCTCAGGTGCAAAGTGAGTTAATCCTATCCTAAAGTGCACACAAGCAAACCCTCACAACAGTGCTTGAAGCCACCAGTCCCCGTAACCCATAGGAAAAATTTCATCAAATGGCTGCTTTAACACCTCACAGCTAGCATCGCCTTCCAAAGATTAAATCTCTCTTGAAGCAGACAAACAAGAGCCCATCTGGAATCCAAAAAAGCCTCTAAAAATGTCAGAAGCTGAGCAGGATTCAGAACTGACTTTTCTGCTTTCACCCCCAACACCAAATCACTGAAGACCACGTGCAATATTTTCAAGCACAGTTTGATCAGATCATATTCTTTCAAGCAAGACTTTGTTTAAAGGTATATCTGTAAAGTCTAACAATGAAAGTGTGCAGCCACCACTGTCAGACACTTAGTGAACCTCCTTGACAATCTCAGCAACCCAGAACGGTGCACATTGTACTGTCTTAGCTAGACCTGACCCTGCAGTATTTCCTGTGCGTTTTCATTATCAAGATGTGGAATTATGCATAGCAAAGATTAACAGATGAACAAAGGACACCAGGGTCTCGAGTGGTTTCAAACTCTACAAAGCTCCAGAATCTAAAAGGGAAGTTAGGATAGGGTGATGGAAAAAAATGCAACCCCGTCTTTAGGGACAGATGGCAGTGAAACAAAGTGAGCCCATCTCTCTCTCAGGTTCCAGATACTCTACATTAATAGAGAGGGCGACTCTTTTCTTTTCCCTTTGTTCAGGAATGTCAACTCACACAGGAGGCTTCGTTTGAACTGAGGAATAAAAAGGTATGTTCCCCTAAAATTGTTGTCATCTGACTCAGCTTATTCGTGAAAAGCTCTACGATACTCTGAAAACTGAATCATCTGGTGATGTAGAAGATGAAGAAAAGACTTCTGGAGACTGTTCCTCCTGTGAATGCCATTGTTCCTCCCTCAGCAAATGAATTCTGTGGAATCCTTACGAAGGGCAGAAGTTTCATTCTCTATCCTTCAACAGGCTCACACTCAGTGACCATCCATTCCTCCAACAATTTCCAAAAGGAAAACATCACCCATGGAAGAAGAGGCCAAAAAATCATTGCCCAAGAGGGTCAAAAATACAAAGATCTGTCAACCAGCTATAACTTATCTATCTCCCCATTTTTCTACTTTCCTGATTGTTTACATTGTGCTTATCACCATATTAGCTTACCACTTCTGGTATTAAAATTATTTAAATAGTGCTGTCGATGAGCTATAAGATCTCAAATATACTCAGTCTCCGACTTTTCCTGGTTCACTGGTCTGCAGGGTTCAAAATGCTATGGTAATACCACTTGACACAAACAATGGTATCAGAAAGATTGTTACACACCATATGCATAGTGAATGGGCAGTTTCAGTGTCCAAGCCAAGTTATTTCTTCCCCTGCTCCAGTTATACCTTGCTTGCTTTCTTCCAAGTCCAATATCTCTGCAAAATATTATTTCAGAACCAGAAATTCAAGTACCTAAATGATTAAACAGAAGCCAAATGGGCAGCAGATATCAACAGTCAGGGGCTGATTGAAAGCCCACTGAAGTCTATGACAAAAATTTCTTGGAAAGAAATTCATTTCCCAAAGTTACTGGTCAGTGCCGCCACTTTCAAGACATGAATAAAAGTGACTATTTAAGAGGTTATTGGATTATACTTCTGTCACTTGGGCCCCATAACCTGGATGTCATCTTCAACTCTAGGTATCCAGACATCCAGAGTACGTCTAAATGTTGCAGATTTTTTTTTTTTTTTTTTTTTTTTTTTTTTGCAGAACACCTCTAAGACATGGCCTTTTCTATCCATCCACACAGCTAAAACTTATCCAGGCTCTCATCCCCTCATGACTTGATTACTGCAACATCCTTTTCTCTGGCATGGTGGGATGATCTCCTGGGGTACCCAGAATTGTGAGTTACTGTGTTACCGCTCTCAGCCTCAGCAAGTGAGAGCTTTGCCACTGCTAAGCTACAAGTCAGTTCCCTAACACACCTACTTGTCCAAACCTTGCGTAGTAGGTAACAATTAGTAAATCCCAAATCCTAAATTCCTCAGAGAAATCTTTCTGCCATGCACAGCTCCTTCTTACTGTAACAGTCACAAAACCTTATCAAATTTGTTGCTCTGTTGAAGAGACAGTACACAGCAGCTTATTACCTTACCTGGGGTTAACAAACACTCTATCTCAATGAAAGCACTGAGTTGGTTATAGTAAAAGTAAATTTCATTAAAAAGACATAGGTTTAAGTGATATCAAGCATAAGGAAGAATGATAGACATGGGTACAAGCCAACAAAAATAAGAATGTTTCTAAGACTTCAATATAACTTTGTCCTTTGTTCAAAGATGTTTTTCTTACCATTTGTCCAACATGGCTGACCAGTTTTTAGCCAGGATCCTTCACAGAGCTCAAAGTCCTTGGTTTCTTTGTTTCCTCATGTGAAGTATAACTTAGGAGTTGGCACCTCCTTTCATGATAGCCCAGTAAACCTTTGAATTGTATTCTCTTGAAGGGTATCCCCATATAAAGTTCCTTTCCCCTGCCGGGTGTAGACACCTTGCTGGTTCCTCCTCCGCTGATTATTTTTACAATGCTAATGATCTGTTCCTGCAACCTCTGATACAAATGAATAGCCTATTGAACTTATCCACACATGGTCTGAGATGTTGGCCTCTTTTCTTTGTCTGGAGAAAACTTATTTATTAATTCCCTCTAATCTGTCTGGTTCAAATACATTTTAGTCACGTATTTACAGCACATCTGTGAAGTTCTTTGTGGTTAACTTTACATGCATCACACAAGAATATTAATGATTAGTGAGTTATTAGTTTTCCAGTGAGATGTTACATGCCACTTTTTGGGTATATATCATGACAACAGTGCACCATCTGGCACTAGGGTACTCTTAAGATCACACCTTGACAAAGAGAAGCTTGCCTGCTCATATTTACTCAGATTGCTGCAGCAAAGATCATTTTTGTAGCCCATCACTTTGATCATGTCCTCTCTCTCTGTGTTCCTCTTCTGTCTGCCCCTTCTCTATTGCATCAACTATCTGCTGCCTATTTTCATTTTCAAGCTCCTTTGTGGCCTATCCCCACCTTTCCTATCATCTCTCATTCACTATCAAAATGCTGACTCCAGCCTCCATCACCCACCTGTCACATTTTCAAACAAGCACCTTTATGCTTTCTCCCATGCAACCCCTCACGCTTGGGAGGAGCTCCCCATAAACATCCACAAAGATACTTCATTATCTTCCTTCAAATCCCTCCTTAAACACTCCTTTGCTCTAATGCCTACAAAAAACTTGACAAGAGTTAAGTTGCTGGTGCCCTGATACCACTGCCGATCAGGTGGGAAAAGGGCATTTTTTTTATTCCAATAGAAAAATCCCGACCAGCTCTAATCATAGGTACTTATATGGCCCCCATTACCATGGTATCTGAACGCCTCGCAATCTTTAGTGTATTTATCCTCACAACACCT
This sequence comes from Chrysemys picta bellii, assembly GCF_011386835.1. NCBI lineage: Eukaryota > Metazoa > Chordata > Testudines > Emydidae > Chrysemys > Chrysemys picta. The sequence goes on along the minus strand of NC_088795.1, from coordinate 18,499,162 downwards.
CTGTGAGGTAGGGAAGTGCTATAGCGAACCAAGGTACAAAGATAAGTGGTCCCACAGGAAGTCTGTGGCAGAACATGGAGTCCCAGGTTAGCACCCTAATTATAGGATCATCCTTCCTCAACTGTACATACTTCAAGCCCTCAATGCACTTTTCTTCCTTTCAGGTCTCCTAAGCTACAGCCAGCGTGTTCTCTCAGAGACCATCGCTCTGGTTGTGTTGCCTTAATCTACCCACACAGTCAACAGCCCCCTTGAATTTAGGTTGCCACATACACCTTCCTGGCACATACAATGTTGCCCGCCCATTTCCCCACAAAGTCATTATTATCCATCCAGTGGCCTCTGTTCGGGTCCAGTCCAGTCTGACACTTCTGGGCAGAGTGTCTCTGGTCCAGCCAGTATGCTGTTCTGGCTGCCTCTAAAATGCGAGACAGTTGTTGGGTGGCAGCTGATACTAGTGAGGCAGGAAAAGCCTCCCCTGTCCTGAAGGGACAACAGGTCCTGTGCCCTAGAGCAGGGAGTATGAAACCTGGTGATGCTGGATTTGTCAGGACATAGGCAATGCCCAGCATCCCCCTCAGTGCTATGAGACTCCCGGTCAGTTTGGGAGAGGCAATGGGACTCTAGGTCTCCCCTCTCTGTCCTGTACTGCCCAACTGTCATTCCCAACTGCCATGGAATCTTAAGATACAAACATTCCATCTGATAGGTATCCAAACAGCAAGGTTAAGGCCCTGTTGGTGGTCTTTCCTCTTAGTCACCCCATGGGGCCGGCTCCACCATTTTGCCGTTTCTGCCGCCCAAGCGGCGAAAAAACAACAACCAAAAAAAACGCGATCGGCAGCACTTCGGCCAGAGCTCTACCGCCGCTGCTTCATCCTTCGGCGGCAATTCAACGGCAGGCCCTTCCCTCTAAGAGGCACTGAGGACCCGCTGCCGAATTGCTACTGAAGAGCCGGATGTGCCGCCCCTTTCCGTTAGCTACCCCAAGCACCTGCTTGCTGCGCTGGTACCTGGAGCCGGCCCTGTCACCCCATGGGTCACCTGGGGCCAGTGCCAAGCAGGGGGCAAAAGGGAAGGGAAGGGAAGTACCATCATTGAGGCCCGAATCACTCTCTTCCACTGAAATGCTCATTAAGGGAGATGGGGCAGTAAATACCATCAGAGAGAGGACAGACGTTTTGCCTCTCCCCCAATCATGGACCATCCAGAGTTCTATCCCAGAGCTCATGTATCCTGTGGGATCAGTGGGAGACTAGGAGTATGGGTTATTCATAGTGTGTCACAAGGCCAGCACCAGGAACTCCTGCCCTCCCATGGCTCCCTGACAATGTAGCTGTGTTGTCAGGTCTTTCCTTAGCCATTGTTGTCTAGAAGCCCACTGTGGGTAAAGTGGTTTTCCTAGCACAAAGGGAGCTATATAAGAGAAAATGCTGTCCTAATATGCATGTCCACAAGTCTGGGGCTAGTGGGAAGTGTGTATGTCCCATTCGGGTAGCGTATGTCCCCTTTTCACATTAGCTCATCCTCACCCTGGCCACAGTTTACTAATCCTGGGCTCTCTGTTGGGTCCAACACAAGGGGGCAAAGTGCTGCAGAGGCAGCTGACCCCTTTCCCACAGCAAGGGAGACTCTCCATACAGCTAACATTGGCTGCCTGATCTGGTTCCTGGAAGGACCCGCATACCCCATGGATAAATACAGTCTTGCTGGCATTTGATTTCACACTAGGGGCCTTGTCTCTGTCCCAGCCCAGCCCTCACTAACCCTCACTGGTGACTGTCCAGAATATTTTCCTTTGGGCTCCCAACTGGAGGACGCTAAAGTTGGTTCCTTTTATTCACAGTTCTTTATTTCCCTTTTTTAATTCAAAGGCACACACATTTTTGAAAGATTCAGTGTAAGTTTACAATTTTAGAAAGCTCCCCAAAACAAATTAAGTTGATAAGCTATATAGTCATGGCTTTAAAAATACAATTTTATGAGCTGCAGGAGAGAATCCAATCCCAAATGGTGGGATTGCCTCTGAATTTGATTAAGCAAAAGATTTGAGGACATATAAATAACAAAATACTTCTCAAGACACCCCAGGTGACGTGCTCCTGCCACCACTGCACCTTTCTGAAATAGCTGGGACATGCCACTCCCCAAACCAAAGCTTTATAGCTGCAGAATATTCTGCCACACATCACCCACACACCCTGCCTTCTAATCTGCAAATGGTGCTTGCATTACCTAGTGGGCTGTGACTGGCCAGGGTGACAAAAGACTTCTTAGCCCAATCGCTGCCAACTGTTGCAGCCACCCTTCCACACTGCACTTTCTTCGTGAGTGATCACACCATGAACCTCCACAGAGCAACCAAACCCCAACATTTCAGTCAACTTGTTGCCAGTGCAGCTGTGGGGTTTTCACGGCTATTCTATTCACAAATGCAGAAGAGAGAGAAAATCTGCCATGACTTTAGGCCATCTAAAGGGCAGGGGGGTGAAAATGACTCAATTCAACACATCTGTGTTCAATTTTTGTTAGAAACGTTAAAAATATATTTAAGTTCAGCTTCATCCCTTTGCCCAGGGACTGCAAGAAGGAGAGAGCAGGTGCCCTAAGAATGGAGGTGGCTGGAAAGAAGCAGCCCTGGGGGCAAGGGCAAGAGACAGGAACGAGAACTGCTGGGATGGGGTGGAGCAGTGGGGAGGGTTTTCCACCTACCCTGGCTGGGCAGGTGGAGCCTGCGCTGGGGGCGGGTCAGGGCGGTGTCCGCTCCTCTCTCTCCTGCTCCGGGCGCCGTTTGCAGCTGCTCTCGCCGCGGGTGGTTTGCGGGGACTTCCAGGTACGTATCTCCGGGGGGCTGAGCCCGTCTCGGGCTGCCCCAGGGGCCGCTCGCCTTCCCCGCTGTGTCAGGCGCTGCCGAAGATTGGGGTGGGGGGAGCGACTGCACTTTCCCTGCAGAGCTGCCCCAGGCCCCGTAGCCGCTGCTCGGTTCCTGCTGCGTGGGGGGAGTTTCTGGGTCTCCGCCCCTGTCCCGTCCCAGTCCGCCTGCACCAGAGGGTGAGAGTGAAATCTGTGCCGGGGGGCAGCCGATGAGCCCCCCCTGAACTTCGGAAGTGTTTGGGGGAAAGCCAAGCCACACCCCTGCCTTTACAGAGCCCGAGTTTTGACCCCACTGCTGGCCTAAATTAAACCTTATTCACCAGGTGTAGGTGTTTGTGTACTATGTGTCCTCAACCCTCTCTTGGATAGCCTTCAGGGGGTCTCAGATCTGTTAGCCTCTTCCCTTCTGGGCCACATACCTTCTCTTTGGCAAGTGAATGGCAGCTCAGCAATTGTGTACATGGAACAATGTTAAGGGAGTGTTTTAATATGTATTTTAACTTTTTTAATATGACCAGAGAGCTGGAAACAAGGAGGAACAGCCAGTGCTTTGTGATCAACCAGTTGGTCATAGATTACCACCAAGTGTTCTGTAAATTTAGGCCCCAAGCCCACAAGCAGCTTTGGAACCGCTGGACTATTCAGTTTCATTTTCAGGGCTAGCTTGCACAGCCTTGGTGTGTGGGACTTGCAAACACTGAAAGAGAAATACTTCCTGAATGCATTTGTAGTAACAGTGGATCTTATTTTTTTTAAATCCAGTTTTTAAAATAAAACCTACATTGAGGAAACAAGCTGCCTGACAGTGCTCTTTTAAAGAAACTGCTTAAAAACAGGATTTCGCATAGTGGAGGTGATCCTTCATGTGGGATTCACTGAATTTAACTGATCGCATTTGTCATTTGGTTTTCTGATGCTTGATAGTAGTTCAGCTAAGTAGACGAATGTATGACAGGGGATGGATCACTTGATGATTACCTGTTCTGTTCATTCCCTCTGGGGCACCTGGCATTGGCCACTGTCGGCAGACAGGATACTGGGCTAGATGGACCTTTGGTCTGACCCAGTATGGCAGTTCTTATGACCAAAAGGGTCCCAGGATTCCAGTCAGTAGATAGACAAGGCTAAAATCCACTGGCTTTGATAAAAATACAAAATAAAAATATGCAGTCTTAAGTAAATATAGACCAGATTTATTTATAAGAAACTTCAACTTCATATAGTTAAACTACGAAATTAAGTCATAAAAATCTCGAACTTCTTCTTGGGGTGATGCAGAATCTTGGAGGAACCTAGAAATGCCCAAAGAAAAGATGAAAAGGTTGTTATGCTCTCCTGTGTGTGAATGGAATTTTACTGTAGGATGAAATAAGTGTGGTGAAAGAAACGGATATGTTTCAGCATTAGTCATGTGTATCTGAAGCAATATAAACAAACCAATGAACAAATTCAAAATTCCTATTAGAGTGAGGAACCAGTTAACTTAGGACTGAGTCCTGCAATCTTTACTCATGAGTAATTCTCCTGTAAGAAGTGCCATTGAAATCAATGGGGTTGTTCAGAAAGGTAAAGCTGTAAGGGTTAAGGACCCAAGATGTGTAACTCATTTCAAAAGATAGTCCACGTCCTGTCATCAAATGTTCCTGCCAATGGAGGTTACAGATTGTTTTGATTCAGACCACCAGGATTCAGTTAAGCCACTTTGAATCTAATTCAGCAAAGAAAACTCAATTTGCAGGAGGAGGTGAAATCCGAGTTAATAAACCTGGCTATCCCAGTCAGGGTAGAAGATGGTGGACAAGTGCACAAACCAGATCTGATAAGGGTGCGGGGAGGGAGAGGAGAGTCTGCCAACTGTTAAGACACTTTTCCAGATTTTTGTTTTTATAATATCAGGAAAGGCGGGAGGATTTCTTTTAAACAAAACATTGAGCTGAGCGAGTATGTTTAAATAGTGTGTCTGCCAAATGGAAAAATTCATGTAAGGTTCTGTCTTCAGACAGAAGACAAAACTCTGTATTGTATTTGTGCTCTGACAGCATATAAAGTATGATCCAAAACTAACAGCTTTATAGTTTCCTGAGAGACTTTAGCTTATTTATTTTAATCCTTATAAACTTTTACCTTCGCTCTCAGTAAAAGGTGCTTTAAAAAAAATTCTGCCATGTTGTGTTTAAACATTGGATGGTTGATAACTTTGTTTCTTATGATCAGTAAATATAAATTAGCACAATGTCTTATTCTATTAATATCTGATTGTTTTTCAGGTTTTCAGTGAAACAATCAAATCATGGCATCCGTTTGGGTGAGTTTAAAAAAAAAAAATTCTTAAAGATAACTTCTGGAAAGTCCTGTGATTTTTATTTCCCCTAAAAGTGAGGCAAACCTTCCACAAAAAGGGTATCACTGTGGAAAAGAAACACGATAAAACTTTTTCAAACACAGATGTTTCTCACTTCTAATGATTGCTAGAAGCTCAGTTAAAGCTTCTGGATATTTGTTGCTTTTGAAAAACAGGCCAGTTTTTATAGGCACCTAAATATGGATTTAGGATCCTACTTTAGGACCCCTATTTTTGAAAATCCTGGCCTAGATGCACACTTCACCTTTTTGATTTGTTTCCAGATCTGACACCCAGCACCCTTGAGAAATAGCTGTGTGGTGAAAGAACCCCCTCTTTTCCTTACAGAAGTATCCCTCTGTGCTTTTATGGATGTGTAAAATAAATGCTGAGGAAGTTTGGGAAAGGAAGTCTGCCTGGGAATTGTTTGGCGCAGACTATTGGGAATTAGGATTTCTGAGGTTCTGTTCAAGTCTTCCATTGTGTGAACGTAAGCAAGTCTTACTTTCTAGTGTGCTTTGAATATAAGAACAATGGAAAGGTATCTCCATTTCTATAAACTTCATACACTATACACTTTCGCCTCATACAATACTTAGCTCTATCTACCCCAGGCCAGGTACTTGAAACTTTCTGATTAGCCTTGACAGGAACCAACTGGGTTGCTATTCTGTCCTGGAACAGCCCTGCTTCAGTTTTAAAAGATGCACGTAACCTTCATCTGCACACTTTCTGAAGGGCCCCGAGTCCTTGCCTGGACCACCTGGATTCAGTGACATGTGAAAGCTGTTGTGTTCAGGCATTTTTACTGGCTTGAGCATGAGAGCAACTACTCCCACAGGGCGACTTGATCTGGGAGGGAGAAGTGCTATGCCATTGAATTAATGGCAGATAGAATTGAGACAGAACATTTTATTTTGTCCCACTTAGAAACATTAAAACAATGTCCTAGTGGGTAGATTAATCTTACTGACCTAATGCAAGTAAACCCTGTTTGGAGACTACAGAGTTCTGTTTTATATAGATTCTTATACAGTCCTCTTCACTGTAAAGACCTGAACTCTGGTTCCTGCAGGTTTCCCTACTCCAGATGTACATAAATGACACAACTGTGCTGAAAGATTGCTGTAAAATAAGCTTTCAAACATAAATGGATTCGCTGTCTCATGCATGCCAGTATTAGAGCATATTTTATAATTGCAATACTAATCCAATGGCTGGAACTTGAGGCAAGACCAATTCAGACTGGAAATAAGGCATACATTAACAGTGAGGGTAATTAAATTGTTCCAGTGGTTACCATAGGATGTGGTAGATTCTTAAAAATTGTCAGTGATGAAATCACAATTTGAGGTTTTTCCTAAAAGATCTGCTCTCAAATAATTCCTAAGGTAGTTCTGTGGCCTGTGTTATACAGGAGATCAGACTAGATGATCACAACGGTCCCTTCTGGCCTTGGAATCTGTGACTCTAGCTGGAGGTGTGTTTCTGTTGACCAAGATGTCCTGGGAAGAGAACAATCAACTCCTACATCCTAGTCCTCCTCCTTCAGTAAATATTGACCCAGAAGAAGGCTCCAAACAATGGCATGAAAAGCAAACAGAAAAGAAAAGCATGTTAGATGTGGATTTCAAAGCGAGGAAAATGGTTTCAGCCAGAAACTTGTGGGAGAAACTTTGAGTTAAGGGAAAGTATTTCTAAATATGTTTGCAATGAGGATGAGAAGTGCTTAACCACTTATTCAGAACTAAATAGAAATGGAAGTAAACCTGGTTGATGGTATTCTATGCAATGACCATTTGAAAGAAGTAATTACACACTGCAGTGTAAATGAAGTAAAATCCTCGAAACAGAAAACTAACAAGAAAGAGTGTTAAATTATGGCTTAAAAGGGTTGTATGATAAAAGTTGTTAAAACCAGACAAATTCTTTCTTTTTAAGATGTTATTTATTAGGGGTAGTTATACAAAATGCTTCCAGCATCCATTTTTCTGTAGCTCTTCAGTCTCTGGGTATGAATCAACTGTGAAAATTCCTCCTCTGAAATTATACCACTTTTGTCTTTGTAGGCTGTTCATAAAAATATGAATTTTGGCTATTCCAAGCAAACTCTCTTCCTAAAGCTTCATGTAATATGATGAACCTGCCTACAGGGGTCATGAGGTAGCATTTCCTGTCTTTGAGATACTTCTGCTCTGTAGAGGACGTAATATCTCGTAACCATTCACTGCTAGCTCACTAATGCATAACTAGACTAGAGAGATGGTCCAAACCAAAATCCAGATTCAAACAGCTTGAGCTTTGGGAAAGTCCAGATCCAAACTTTAAGTCTGTCTTATTGCTAGTGATGAAATGTAGTTGTTTGGCCTGTGCAAAGGGGTGGCAGTCCAATTCCAACCTAGGTAATCACATCATATGTGGAAGCCTCATTAGCACTCAATGGAGGCCAAAGAGTTGTTAAAATGGTATTTAGTTTGTGGAGTAAAAATTGACTTCCATCTCCATGTCTCTCCATAGCAACCAGTAGATCCTTTTGTCTTACCCTCGTCATCTGATGCAGCCTTCCCATCCCTCTGCACCTAACTGACTTCATGTCTGTCTTGAGATCCTCTTTCTTGTCTATGACCCTCTTTCTCCCTCCCCTCATAGTCCTTTCTCTCATGAAACTAAGCCAAATCCCCATTCTCTGTCCTTCTGTTTTCAGGCTGATCATTTGTTCGTCCCATAACACAGCATATGGATCAATGCTCCCTGTAGCATATGAAGTATTACACCCTCCTGCATTTCTGATCATTTATCCTACAAACAATAGGTTCTTTTTATACTTTTGAGTATGAGAAGTTTTATATGACCATTGTATTTTGCTCTGTAGTAAGGTAGTGTCAAAGCATTGCATTGATGAATGATGTCTTGAGTACCTATGCAACTTCATGTGTCCTGGAACAAGAGGAGATGGCATTGCCAGGAAAGGATTGGTGGGATAAGGGACGCTGAGGGACTACAGCTGGCAAAAGCAGGCTTTAGGTTGAATAGGCGAGAGAATAGATTCATTTCCATGCCTATAGAGGTGGTCTTACCAAGACCGGGTTGAGGCAAGTTAGCAGTGCATGGGTGGGGAAGCTCATATTACTGCTGTGCATGCTTCTACCTGGTCTGTGGATAAATAGAGGCCATCAGGCTCTAGGGAAATCAGTCTGGCACCATTAAATATTCAAATTTCTTTTTGAGGAAGAAAGAGCTCCCAGAAGGGTGAGATTGCCAGACCTAATAAACTAGTCACAGGTGTGCAGTGACTCAGAATGCAGCTTGGAATGCATGGAAGGGAATGAGTTTGAGCCACTCCAGTCTGTTGCAATTCAGCAGGGGAGGTTTCTGCGAGAGTGGTTTTGATCTTGGAGACAGCACCCGTTACTGGTGGTGCTTGCCCTGGACTTCACCTCTGACCATTTATCCACAGGGGTTATGTGGTGTGGGGGAGGCATTTAAAAACAAAATCTTCCCGGATGTTGGTTCTTCCAGGACCCCTGACTGCTTTCCCCACATTTTGAAATGGGTTGAATGAAGCTCATGGGACTTCATCCTGTTCACTGGAAAGTGGAGTGAAAGCATATTATTTTGGAAAAGGGCTGCTAACTGTTGTGATTTATTATCCCAGCTGGGATAATAAACAGCTGTGAGATCTCAAAGTTTGACTGCTAGATGCCTTAGACGTCCCTAGCCCTAGAAGTCTTTTTAGGTCAGGTTGGGTTCAGAGCCCCTCCTTGCTTAACTCCCTAAACCTGGTGACCTTCAGCTATTTTCTATTCCATCTCTCTTGTCTCTCACCAGTTCTTAACACTGCTGCAGCCAGGTCTGTTCTCCTTTCTCAGCTCTGCTCAGCAGGCCTTCTCGGCTTGAATCAGGAACTGCCCTTCTCTGGGACTTGTTACTAGCTGGCCTCTGAGCTCCCACCTTGCACAGAGTGCAGAGTTGCTGTTGCTTTCTTTCAACCGCAGGTTCTTGCAACATGAATGTGTTTTGTCACAGCTATAAGTCACCATGTTGCTGGTTTGCATTTCAAGTGTCCTTCTTGACTAGGATGGAGACCTTCTAAATAACCAGTATAACCTTTGAATGAAGGGAATACAGGGGAGTCGCATCTTATGCGGGGGTTAGGTTCTGAAGTCAGCGCATAAGGTGAAAATAGCATATAATCAAACGCTCATTGAGTGGAATGGCGGGCGGAATCGCCCGCACTACAGGTACAGTATTTAAATTGTTTTCTCCTTTTTTTGTTTTGCCAAGCGTGTATAGTTAAAATTGCGTAAGTTAAATGTGCCGAGGATGCGACTCCACTGTAGTGCATATGAAATAAGTGAAAAGGTTGTGGAGTGGAAGGTTCTAAGATGTAAAGGATTAATGTTTGATTTAGGGCGTGGTAGAGTATTTACTGTGCAAAGAAAGCATGAGGCCTCAAGTGATTTCATCTCAAGTATGAACATTTGAGATTTGGCCTATTTCATGCATTCATTAAAAAAGATGGGAGGGGGAAGTGGGGGGGTTTCTGGCTGGAGAAGGAAAGGTTCTAGAATCATTCACTAATGTTACTGTCCTACTTTGAGCCTAGTATTTTTCCTGATAAGAGGCAACATGTCTAATGTGAAGTACTCTCGGATCTCTTCAGTTGACATCTGTTAGCCTGTGGTGCTAATTCATAGTTCTGAAACAATTTTGTTTTACCCTGACAGTTTTGCAATACCCCACGAATTCTCCGTTTTGCTGCATCAGAACTTTGGCAAATCTTCAACTGTGAGGAAATGCTACTTGAGGCAGAGTCAGTTACTTGTAAAATAGTCACTTTACAAGGTGTGGCTTCATCTGTCCCATTCACACTCCTGCCTTGTAATCCCAGGTGGCTAGTGAGTCTGGTTAACCTTCTGGTTTACCATATGCACGCCTCCTTCCCCCCTCCCCCCCCACACACACACTCTGTTGCTGGAAAAAACAGATTGTAGTTCCATACTTGGCTACAATTTTTCAACCATCTTTCTCTTTATTTTAAAATAAATTGAGATTGGTATAACATCAGATGCATATGAAACTTGAACACAGGAATTGCCATACTGGGTCAGCCTGGAGTCCAGTGTCCTGTCTCTGAGGGAAGGTCTATACTTAAAACGCTGTATTGGCACAGCTGGAGCACTTAAATGAAGGCACTCCTACGCCAACAGGGGAGAGTTCTCCCATCAGCATAGTTAATCCACCTCCCCGAGAGGCAGTACTGTAACTGTCAATGGGAGAAGCTCGCCTGTCAACATAGCATGCTCCACACAGGCAGTTAGGTCGGTATAACTTTGTCGCTCATGGGGTGTGGATTTTTCACAATATAGGTAGACCAGTGTAGACCACACCTGAGTCTCGATGTTCAGTGTGTTAGGTGAAGATGCAAGAATCCCAATAAAGGACAATTATGGACAGTTTTCCAGCTGGATGTCTTAGCCAGCCATGCAAATTGACCAAATAACTACCAAGGCTGTAAAGATAGGAGCTGGTTGTATAGCAACTTTCCCACCTGCTCTCAAAATGCTGAAAGTGAGATGATTTAGTTAGGTTTTTTTTTTAAGGTTTATTCCTGTAGCAGGCTGGACTGACACATTTATAGTCTAGAGCAGTAGCTTATGTGATTAAACTTTAGAAATAAACAAGAATATTTGTCTGGACTTTTTTTTGTCTGGATAAACTAGTGAAAGATGCAAAACTAAAGTAATTTTGCTAGCAAAAATAATTCTAACTCTTGAAATTCAATGACAGATTCAACCTGAACTTATCTCACTGTTAGAAGTACTGCACTCTATGCCTCCTCTAGTCTGGACATCTATTCTGCATGATTAGGTGCTCTCCCTGAAATTGATAGCACGTGGGTACCATTGCACCCACCCAGAGTCCCACAAAAGTCAGTGACTCCATGTGGGTGCAGCAATCCACCTATGTACCAGCGCTCTGGAGAGTAGACTTTTGCTAATTCACACACACAACTGGGAGACACATTACCAAGTAAGTGAGCAAACAATTTAAAAAAATGGGGTATTGAATCACAAAATGGACTTCATTTATTTTATCACCGTTTTCTCTCAAGTCTAAGTTTCTGGTACATCATAGTATACTGGTAAACATTACCACAGTTTATTTTCTAAGATTTCACTAATTTTTAGGAGATCCTACAACCCTTGCCTTTTAATGTAGTGCAGCAACTTTTTTTGCATTGGTTTTAATTGGGTTTTTTCCCCCATGAGTATCATTGACTCTGTAGAGGAGATATTAAAGCGCTTAAAGGTATGTCCACACTGCAGTCAGAGGCTACCAATAGCATGAGCTAGTCACGTCTCTGGCAGGCTTGTATTTGAGCAGCAGCTGGCACTGTTATGGCTTCACTTCTGTTGGAACCCGAACTAGCAAGAGATTTAAGCTAGCTGAGGTATGTCTACACGTGCTGAAATCACACCTCTGATTGCACTGAAGACGTACCCTAAATGAGTTAGGCGCAGAAGTCCCATTCACCTGCAGTGGGACTTCTGCTCCTAACTCACTTAAATGCTTTTTAAAATCTTGCCCCCTGGTGTTCTCTATCATTCATAGGTATTCCTAGCCAAAATCTGATTGTTTTTTTGGGGTGCTTAATCTGCTGGTAGGCAGATGGCTTTCTTTCCTTTATTGAGGGAGAGAAAGGGATGAGGAAGAGAAACTTGGCTCAGCACTGCAGTCTGAATGCAAAGGAAAAGTCCCACTGAAGCCAAAAGAAGTTTTGCCTGGGTATGGGATGCAAGATCACACCCTTTTGGTTTCAGAGTAGCAGCCGTGTTAGTCTGTATCCGCAAAAAGAAGAACAGGAGTACTTGTGGCACTTTAGAGACTAACAAATTTATTAGAGCATAAGCTTTCGTGGACTACAGCCCACTTCTTCGGATGCACCCTTTTGGTTACGTCCCTTGATTTAGTTTCTGCCTGCATTCAACCCTCTGCTTGTCTTGAGAAAGCATAGTTATCTGAATAAAGTGGATGTGTACTAAAAATATCCCAAAGACAGTCTCTGCTAACCATGCACAGCTACACTGGCAATGCAGTGTTGGTGGGAACAATCTCAGGAATGTGCTAGCCATGTATACTTACTGTTTCTGTCAATGCTTTGAGCCCAAACATGTCCAGAACAGTGGAACAGATAGGAGTTCAGAATCAGGACAATGCACATTTTTTAAATGATGTAACTAAGTCAACATTCCTGAAAGACTGAGGTCATAGCCTGTTTGCTTTTTTTTTTTCCCTCCACACCCACAAGGATATATCCCCGTTTCCCCCATTTAAATAACTTAAATACAAGCAGGGCAAGAAAATTAAATGGGATTCTGGTTATGGATTTCCTGTCTTGTATAGCTGATCTGTGCATTTTTCAATTCTTGTCCAGTTTCTTCCCAAGATTATTCACTAACACTGCCTTACAGTAACCCTTCAGTGGGAGGGACTGAAATATCCTTGATCCAGTGATCTTTCAGCAGATGGCCATTAGCTTTTCTAGTTCATTTTATTCGTTGCATTACAACAGTGTCTACAGACTGCAGCTGAGATCAGGGGCCCGTTCTGCTAGGCTCTGTACAAAGTCCCAGCCATAGAGCGCTTACAATCTAAATAGCCAGGTCAATTATGTTGACTAATCAGATACAGCTGGGAAGGGGATAAGTCTTGCCTATAAAGTGTGTGTGGAGCTGGAGTTCACTACAGGAAGGGACAGTCTCCTGCAATAGACCATGGAGGAAAAACTCCAGGTAGGAAGCCTTGAGAGTTGTGGCTGGGTAGAACCCCCGCTGGAAGTTGTTTTTTATTTTGTCAGTTTGATTGTTTGGACAACAAATGAAGCCTGGAGGTAAGAGCAGAAGACTAATCTGGGTGTGACTGATAATTCATCCGGTTGGTGAGGAAAGTTGCCAGCTTCCATGCCAATTGTGAGAGAGCACCAAAAAGTGGGGGAGAGACTGTGTTGGTATTGTCATTTTTATAGATGTAGGGAGTTGAAGCACAGAGGAGCGAAGTGACTTGGCCAAGTCATCACAGGAAGTTTGTGGCAGATGGAAATTAAAAACAGACCTTCTGAATCCCAGTCCAGTGTCTTCATATACAAGGCCACGCTTTCTTTAAATTATAAACCTATGCTGGCAGAAATGGAGATGGCTGACCAATGTCTGTTTCCCTGCTTAGTGTATCAACGTGGATACATGTTGGGCCAAATTCATTGACTGTGGTGTGCTTACATGGGAGAGAATTTGGCCCTTTGCGCCTTCTGTGTACAATGGGTTTAGGATGCTTACTTTTATCTCCATTCAGTTGAACTCTGCTGAATCTGTCACTTCTTAGCAAAATTTTTCTATTTTTAAACTGACTGCTAGTTAATATTTGGATTTCAATTTTATTGAATCCCCCTCTGCTGCACACACCCTTCCCCCCCCCCCCCCAAATAAAGCTAGAATGGGGCAGGGAGAAGACTGAACAAAAAGGGAATCAGAGGGAAGAAGAGAGCAACATCTTAGTTTCCTTCTGCTAGGAGTTAATCAAAGATTTTTTTTTTTTTTTTAAACAAAGTTAGACCAAAAGCTTTTCACTTTTTGTCTAAGGTTCCTCTGCTCCAAAACGTTACCCGGTCTTTAGCAGTCAGGTCAGCCAAGTGGCAGTGCCAAGCCTATATCCCTGGAGGCAGTCTCTTCTTCTTCCATCTAAGAAGGATGAATTGTCTAGCTACAAGCACTTGAGAGAACTTTAAGTTCTTTAAGACTTAAATCCAAAGAAGTGTTTCATGGACTGTTACCAAAGTCCCCTGTCAGACAGTATTTTGTTGCCCTTTTCTGCAAACATTGATCAGATAATGTCATTTACCAGGTTTAGTTATATGTACCTAATCTCAGGCTAGTTACCAGTGGAAATGCACAATGCTTGACAATCTCAGCAGAGACCCCCTACGATAGAGTGGGCATGGAGACTGAGCTCTGTCTCCAACCTGGCTCAGGGACAGGGTTGAGGAACACTGTTGGAGCAGTGCAAGGAAGCTGGCATTCTGTGTCAGTCTGAGACTGAATATTTAGAATTACAAAATCTTACCACTGCTGTTGTTTCAAAGTACATCTTTCCTGTTTGTGTTTCATTAAGGTAGCCACAGTGGACAGTATTTTTGTCAGCAGGCAATAATTTACAAGATGTACATTAGTAGTTGGGGAATAACTTGCTTGTTTGACATGTGTTCACCAAGAAGTGCTATTAACTTTTGTGGGAACAAGATGTGGAGAAGGAGTCCATGATGAAGGCAGTTGGGCAATAATGTTGCAGCATATCCTGGTATTAAACAATACTCCACGACTTGCCCAACAGCCTATATGGGGAAGCTTACTGCTAGAACGTTTAAACCTGAGGAAGTTTCACCTTCAGATCTGTATCTAAACTAATGTTAACACTTGTCTTTAATTCTGTAATTATGTATAGCAATCCTTTTAAGTGTAGCGGCACTTGATTAATCATAACCCCACCCAAAATGTGTTACTTTGGGGGGGAGGGGGAAGCAAATTTCAAAAGTGTTCGGCTTGCAAAGTTTCCTAATACAGGGTGATCGTTATGCTCCATTGTTAGTAAAGACAAAATCAAGTGTCTATGAAAACAATGTTAAACAATTCAGGAAATTAAAATCAAACTGTCATATAACTCAATGGAGCCTGTATTACAATGTGAGAGGGGAAAAATCAGGTTGGTGTCAATCTAGGGAGAGAAGAGATTTGAAGGTAAGTAAAACTGTCTCTGTATGTAACATACACAGTAAAAACAGAGTGAAAACTTCACGGAGCAGCATCTTGTGGGATTTTTACTTGGCATTGTTTGCAATGCCCACCTGAAAGCTTGAAAATAAAA
>NC_088795.1:18350940-18483529 GCF_011386835.1 Chrysemys picta bellii | reverse complement strand
GGATTTTGCTAAGACGCTAACTGGATGCAACCTAGTTACAGTGCCATTCTCCCTAGCAGACACAAACTTAGGACCATTCCTTTCCTGGGCTTTAGGTGAATCCAGAACCAACTCTGAGACCACTGCACTATCCTCAACCATCACAGGCTGAAAGGCACCTTCTGTCTGCTTCACAAAGAAGAGCCGGAGCCGCATTCTCCTTTTCCAAACACGCAGCTTGGGATCTCATTTCCCTTGTCCCGGCACGCAGGGCTGTTCACAGACAACTGCTTGGAGACCGAGGTAGATTCCTCCGTAGGCAAGTTAAAATACCCCTCACGGACACAGGCACATTTCCTTCACTGTCACAATTCTCCCCACAGGAAACAAGTAAGGTGTAGGGGCCCTCATTTTCCGCTATCCTTGCCTTCCCAAACTGCTGACTAGATAAAGCCATCAGCTCACAAGGCTGTCTAGGCTCATCCAAACTTTCTTTACCAGACACGTTTCCACTCCCAACAGATAAACTGCTGCTCTATTCACTACCCTGAGCTACTGTCTGCAAATGAGTTACCCTTTTCAGGTTCACGTGTATAAGCTGTAATAGCCACCAATTCATTACCCCTTAAAAATCTACCCTTTCCTCCCTCAGCTGGGGCTTCCATCTGTCCATCCACTTTAAGCTGCTCCTGAGAAACATTTTCCTGACCAATGAGATCTTTCTGTGCTTGATCTAATTCCAAATTCACTTCTGAAACATTGGGCAGGCAGACATTCAGAAACTTCGTTCACAGCCAAACTACTACTTTCCAAAGACAAACCTTTGGAAAAACCTTCCAAAGACACAACTTTAGACACAACCTCTCCTGTGCCTGGTTTGTGTTAACTTGACTGAACATAGCTCTAATATAATTTCCTTGAACTGGGGAGAATGGTGATTAGTTTTCCCTGGGGGTTTATACCCTTCTCGAGCCCTGTTTTGGGTATGGGCACCCGCAATCTCTGCAGCCCGTAGGACTGACTCAGGGTTCCTATCACACACAGCTGCTCTCATGTGGTCAGGCACAATGTCCAAGAACTGTTGTTCCAAAATTATTAAATCCAGCAGTTTTTCAAAACTCCCATGCGCCTTTGCTTCCCACAACCCACTTTTTAACAAAGCTTATGAGCACATTCTACAGAAGTGCAATCATTAGACACTTTAAACTTTCTAAACTTAACTCTGTAAGATTCAGGAGTAACCTTGAATGGCCTTAACACAGAAGCTTTAAACCGCTCATAATCCCAGGCTTCTTGTTCCCCAAGTTCATTAAATACCTCCCTGGCTTTTCCAGTCAGTCTGGCCAGCAGGACAGGCATTCGCTGATCATCAGGGATCTGGTACAGATTGCAGAGGCCTTCAAAGGTAGACAAAAACTCCTCTCTATCCTCAGTATCATTGTCAATGGGACACGTCCTTTCCCAGTTTTTCTTGTGGTGGTGGGGAAATGGAGCACTAGGTGGTGATGACTTTCTCCACTCTTCCATTACTGGGAGCTGAAGTTTGGCCGTCTCCTGTTCCATCTGTGGAGCTTTCTCCTCCGCAGCCAGCAGCTCCAGACGCCCCTTACGAGCTCTTTCTTCTCTCTTTCTCTTTCTAATTCAGCTGTTTTTTTGGTTTTGTTTTTTTTCCCCCAGCAATCAAAGATCTGCTAGATTCCTTTCATGCTCAAGTTGCAGTTTATTTGTTACCTTCTGTACTCTAATTTTTTCTGCATCTTCTGTAGCCTCTGGTAAGGGCTGCGCTCTTGCCCCGTGATCACTGGCCATTAACAGCTCTCTCAGTTCTTGATTTGTAGCTTTCTTTCTAAAGCTTATCCCCTTTTCTGAACACAAATCTTGCCAAGGCCCTCATATGCTCTTTGCTCATCCGTTGCAACTGCTCTTTAACCAACCAAACTCTCAATCCCAAACTTCAAATTTGGATGGCATGGGGTTCTGACCCACAGCTTAACTGACCTGGTTCTGTGGATCCTAGCACGACTACGCCACTGTAACGATGCTGGTTCTGGCAGGACCCAACTGAGAGTGCCAATTGAGGACAAATTGCTTAAAACAGGGCAGTTACAGCCCAAGGCTGGGGTTTTTCCGCCTCTAAGGCAAACCAAACCTGCCACACAAAGAGGACTTTGGTCTCGCCCCACTGGCTAACCACAAGTCACACAAGCAGTTCCCTTAAACACTCCAATTTCCCAGTATCACCAACAGTGCCACTCGTTATGAAAACTAATACCACAGTAAAAGGAAAAAAAAGTTCTCTTGATCCCAAAGGACCAAGCCCCAGACCCATCTCAATATACAAATCAGATCTTACCCACAAATCACACTGTTGCCAGAATCTAAAATCTAAAGGTTTATTCATAAAAGGAAAAAGATAGATGAGAGGGAGAATTGGTTAAATGGAATCAATGACATACGGTAATGGCAAAGTTCTTGGTTCAGGCTTGTAGCCGTGATAGACTAAACTGCAGGTTCAAATCAAGTCTCTGGAGTACATCCCCATACACCCTGGGATGGGTCATCAGTCCTTTGCTACAAATGGAAGCTCTACACAAAGTCCCTCCAGAGGTAAGAAGCAGGATTGAAGACAAGATGGAGATGAGGCATCAGCCTTTTATAGTCTTTTCCAGGTGTAAGAACACCTCTTTGTCCTTACTGTGGAAAACTACAGCAAAATGGAGTCTGGAGTCACAGGGGCAAGTCCTTGCCTACATTGCTGAGTTGCAAGGCATATTTGCCTTCTCTCAATGGGTCAATTGTATAGCCGATGGTCCTTAATGGGCCATCAAGCAGGCTAGGCAGAGCTGACACTAACCTGGCTGGGGTGTCACCCAGAAGCACAGCATAATTATGAAATACAGACAGTATAGAGCCAATACTTCTAACTTTAAATACAACAATGATATAGGCATCCAGATAGCATAAACATAGCCAGCAAACCATACCCTTGTCTTAGAGACCTTGTTTGACCTCCTTTATACCAGATTTGGTGTCACTACAGGACCTTGGTTGCAACAATGACCTATATGGTCCCAGATTATATCAATAACATCACAACTTGACCCAGTCCTGGGAGTGCTGGTTCATGAAGGTTTTCAGCAGCAGCTTTAGGGTCCCATTGAACCTTTTCACCAGCCCGTTGGACTGAAGGTGATACGCTGAGGCCCAGGTGCGTCGGACCCCACGCTTCTCCCACAAGCACCGGAGCAGAGTTGACATGAAATTGGAGCCCTGGTCTGTAAGGAGCTCCTTGGGGAACCCCCCATTCTGCTGAAAACAGTCAGCAGTGTGTCTGCCTCGATAAAGGACAAAGCCACCTCCTCAAGATTGGGAGTAGCGAAATCTACCACCCCCAGAATGTATTTTTTCCCCCTGTCCGAGTTGCCTTGCTGAGGGGTCCCACTATGTCCACGGCCACCTTCTGGAAAGGCTCCTCTGTAATGAGCGGGGGCCTCAAAGCTGCTTTCTCCTTGTCCTGGGCCTTCCCCACCCTCTGGCAGGGATTGCAGGACCTGCAGTACTGCTGGATGGCATCAAAGATCCCAGGCCAGTGTAAGTTCTGTAACAGCTTCTGCCTGGTGCGCTGGATTTCCTGGTATCCCGAGAGAGGGACATCATGGGCCAGGTACAGTAGCCTGTAGCAGTAGTACTTCTGGGGGACCACTGGCTGTCTCCTGATCTCCCTCCTTCTCTCCCCTCTCCCCCTGTTCCACTTCCCCTTGGGGAGCCCATTCCCTATACAGGAATCCCTTCTCCCACAGGAATCTTTCCAGGCAGCCTACCCCCAGGGGTTTCGCCGTGCTGTGGCCAGCAAGTTCCCTTAGCTTCTCTAAAGAGGGATCTTTCCGCAGCTCGGCCTTGAATTCAGCGGCTGGGGAAGGGATGAGGACCTGCTCCCTCTCAGTGGCTGGGTCCCAGGCCGCAGCCCCGCCAAGTCCTGTCCCCAATGACTCTTTTCCCGCTGGGGTAGGAACCTGCACCCCCGGCAGGCCACCCCCCCCCCCCCATGTCAGGGCAGAATGCCCTTCGCTGGCTCTGGCTACAGGTGATGACTAGGGCACTCTGGGAGCTGCCCGGCCAATCTGCCAGGTCACCCCCCCCCATCAGCACCTCGGTTGGCAACTGATAATGCACCCCCACATCTTTGGGGCCCTCCTTGGCCCCCTATTTCAGATGTACCCTGGTCATGGGTACCTTAAATGGGGGTTCGCAGACACCCATCAGGGTTAGGTAGGCGTTGGACACCAGCCGGTTTGGGGCCACCACCTCGGGCCGGGCCAGTGTCACCTCACGTCCCAGTGACCTGCTTCCCATCCACCTCCAAGGGAATGAGGCACTCGCTCCTCAGGGGCTGCCCCACACCCACCCTGTGGACTGAGCATCAAGCCTCCCCGAGGAGCTGGCCTGCAAGACTTCTCCCTCTTGGGCCATTGCTAAACTGCCAGCCCCACCAGCCTGGGGATCCAGCCCCTTTGAGGGCTCGGTTTGCTCATTCTGTCCCTGAGCTTTTGGCACCGGGCCCATCTGTGGCCCCCCTGCCCACAGTAATTACACCTCAGGTCCCGTTGGTCTCCAGGGGCTGGTGGGTCAGCTCTGGTATTGGCTGTGCCTCTCAGGAGGGATTTCTCCAAGACTTCCTTCAGGGAAGCCCCTGGGTGAACACCCCCCCCCCCCCCCGCCCTTCTGCACTTACGTGGGCCTGTCCCCCTGGGATTCCGTTCCATAGTCCGACCTGCTACCTACAAACTCATCCGCCAGCAGCCCTGCGTGGCACAGGTCCTTCGGCCTCTTGTCCGCAAACTACATCCTCAGGTCAGGGGAGCAGAGTTCATACAGTTGCTCCAGCTCCATTAGTTCCATCACGTCCTCCTTGGTCTGGGTCCCGCCCCATTCACCCACTTGCGGGTGTATTTCCCAATCAGCGTGACCAGTTCCAGATAGGTCATCCCCTGGGTCTTCTGCACACTCAGGAACCTTTTCCTGTACGCCTCGGAGGTCAGCTCAAACTTGCGCGGCAGGACTTGTTTGAACAGTTCATAGTCCCTTGCTTCCACCTTATCCATCTGGCTGAACATCTCTATGGGTTTGGGACCCAGTAAGGGGGTGAGATGCCAAAGCAGGGTCAACCTGGTGCACATTGCAGACCTTCTCAAGGGCAGTGAAGAAGGCATCTCTATCATCCCCTTCCTTAAACTGAGGCAGCACTTTTATATCTGAGTTCCCTACGGGCTTAGCTAGCCTGGGCCCGTCCGCACTCACCACGGTAGGGGCCTCTCTGCTTCTCAGCTCTGCCATCGCCAGTTCATGCTGCTTCTGTCTCTGACGGTCCTCCCATTCCTTCTCATGGTCCTCCAGCTCTTTCAGTTTCTGTCCCTTTTCCAACTCCAACTGTCTCAGCTCCACCAACGGGGAACTCGGTCGGGAAGATCCCCTGCTGGTCAGGGAGATGGGCTGCCTGGCTGCTCCCAGCCTCTCTCGCAGCCCCAGCTGGCTCAGGGACTGGCTCCGTAGAGGGCCCAGTTGGAAGAGAATGATCCATCAGCTGTGCCTTGGTGAATTGTCCAGCGCGCGGCCCTCTCTCTCTCTCTGCACAGCTCTACAATGTCCTTCTTAAGGACATGGGTATAGGCCATCTCCATGCTGTTCCCAAGGGGTCACGGACTCACAGGCCTGTACTCTCTCCGCTCCCCACAATCCCTGGGAGGAACCCCTTCAGTGCGACAGAGTGAACCCCTGAGAATGGCTTTCTTGGGGTTAAGCCGGAGGCTCCTCCGCCTCCTGGAATTGTACCTCTCAGAGCCTCCAGCATGCCCATCTCTCGCTCATCCCTCTTTGTTTTATTGCTCCCCAGTCACTTACTGCAGGATGCTCTGTCCACGGGGTGCAGTTTGATCCCACCTCTGCACCAGCTGTCCCGGAGTCACCGGGCGATGCTCTGGAACTACTCCATACGAAGCCAGGCAGGACTCTGGTCTAGCATGCCTCCTCTCTTTGAGCATACTGTCTCCAGGGCAAGAAGCTTACAGAGGTTTGACCTTCCTGGGTCTGACCTTGGAGCATTCAGCAGCCCTTTCCTCACCATGCGCTTCCCGCTCAGAGCCGGCTCAGGTGGAAGTGATCAGAGATGGGCCCATTCCCCAAATTAAAAAGCAAGTCCAGGCTTTCATTGGGATGGCGGGCTACTACCGGAGCTTGGTGCCCCACTTGAGCTTCATAGCCACCCGAATCACTAAGGTATGTAAGAAGGGTAAACCAGATAAGGTGGTCTGGAGCAATCAGTGCGAGAGGGGACTCTGTGCTCTGAAAGAGGCTCTGGTGAAGGGCTCGGTGCTGGTAAACCAGGACTTTGACAAGCCCTTTGTGGTGTTTACTGACGCTTCAGAAGAGGGCTGGGTGTGGTGCCAATGCAGATTGAGGGAAAGGGGGAGAGACATCCCATCGGGTATGTGAGCAGAAAGCTGCTGCCCCAGAAGCAGAACTCTGCAGCCATAGAAAAGGAATGCCTGGCCAGGGCGGCTGGGCCTTAAAAAGCTGCAGCCATATCACTTTTGGTCGGCTTTCCGCCAGGCCAGAGGGGGGCGCCCGCCGATGGCCGCCAGGCCATAACTGAGTCCCACATGTATATAACTTTGCATTTATACATAAGATAATATTTCCCTTTGGGAAGATGTAACCACCTTATTTATAATTGGGCAAAATGTTTAAAGCAGTTCATGCACATTATGTGAGGAAAATATACACACTGAAAATGTGTTGTGGTTACAGAAGTATTTCGCAGTATTCCGTTGCTGGGAGCCCCTAGCCCTTTAAATCCCCTCTGCAGCTCCGGCAGCCGGAGCTGCGGGCGGGATTTAAAGGGCCTGGAGGTCTGCAGCGGCCAGAGCCCCAGGCCCTTTAATTTGCCCCTGAGCCCTGGGGGCTCCCAGCCACCTCTGCAGCTGGGAGCCTTGTGTTGATTTAAAGGGCCTGGGACTCCCAACCACAGCCTGTGTCCCAGGGCCTTTAAATCTTGAGAGGCCGCGCCTCTTCTGGATGAGGCCACACACCCCCCAGGACTCCGGCAGTACCGGTAAATCCTGTAAGTTACTTTCACCCCTGCTTAAGGCGCTGATATCTTCTCTCACTCATGCCCTGCTACCAGCCTGTCTCCTTCAATTGAGTGCTGAACAGAACAGCAGTCATGCGTGAAAAAAGAAAACGCCCCTCTGGGGCAGCATTCAGAAAAAGCAAGCAAGCAAAGGAAGCTTTTCTATCTAAGCAGGAAGGAGCTCTCCTGAGATACATAGACACAAATGTTCACGGTGAGCCTTCCGGCCCCAGTGAGGATGTGAGTGGTGAGGAGATGCCTGATCGTCCAGTTAGTCAGAGTGCAGGTGACCTGGCAACTACTGCAGCATCCATATCTCCATCTCACATGGATATAACCGTGCACATTCCTGAAGAAAAGTGTAGATCAGAGAAGAGTGTGGTGGAGGTGTAAGAAACAGCTGCTGCTGAGTTTAGTTCCTTAAGTCTAGATGATCCAGGACTGTGGACCCACTTGAGCAGTAGCCTGAGGGACTTCCTTGTACTGCATGGGCCACAGCAAATGAAAACTTTCATGTTCCCCAAAGACAATGAAAATAGAAGTTTCCATCCAACACATTACTGGCGTGAGATCCCCAGTGGTGACAAAGTGGAGAGGCCATGGCTTATGTACTCGGAAACCCAGAATGCTGCATACTGGTTTTGTTGCAAACTTTTCCAGTCTAATGTTCCAGTCTAATGTTCCAGCCACATTGGGTTCTACAGCTCAAGTTAATAAAAACACATCTACGCTCCACACAGGAGAGGCCGGTTGGCCTTGCAACCATCTCAGTAGAGCATGAGCTGGCCCAGACTGAGGACCTTTAGGACTCAGCGGGGTAGCCGTATTAGTCTGAATCTATAAAAAGCAACAGAGGGTCCTGTGGCACCTTTAAGACTAACAGAAGTATTGGAGCATAAGCTTTCATGGGTGAATGAAGTGGGCATTCACCCACAAAAGCTTATGCTCCAATACTTCCGTTAGTCTTAAAGGTGCCACAGGACCTTCTGTGACCTTTAGGAAGCAGTTCAAATCTTTGCAACCTCTTGGGTGGGGGGAGGGATAGCTCAGTGGTCTGAGCATTGGCCTGCTAAACCCAGGATTGTGAGTTCAATCCTTGAGGGGGCCACTTAGGGATCTGGGGCAAAAATCAGTACTTGGTCCTGCTAGTGAGGGCAGGGGGCTGGACTCGATGACCTTTCGGGGTCCCTTCCAGTTCTATGAGATAGGGATATCTCCATATATAACCAAGAAGGCATGGAAAGCACCACTTTGATTATTCAAACAGATAAAAATCCCAGTATTTAGTATACAGACAAGAAAAATTACATTTGCTGTTCAGGCATTTGAAAGGTAAGTTTTACTTAAAATTTTTGAACAAGGCATTTTAAGTTGTTAGTTCTCCTTTATTGGAGTAGGTAGCAGAGCAGTACCTGAGAGGAGTAGAACAGGAAGAAGGCAGAATTGAGACCTTTCAAAGTTTTGGCCCAAGCAAGGGGGCATGGGGGCATCCCCGCCTCAGGTGCCAAAATATTGTGGGCTGGCCCTGGGTGGACTCCATCTTTTCCTAGCAGCCCTCTTTCCTGGCCCAGCATCCCATGGCCAAGGAAGCTGAAGCCCTCCCATCAACGCCATCTGCACAGCCATGCATTCATCTTCAGGATGCACGTGTCCCTGCCTAGGCCCTTACTTTCAACTGGGAGGATGAATGAGCACACAACCTGTGCCCCCTGACTCTTTTATCCTCGCTCCCAGAGCTTTTTGGTCACAGCTGATTTGTTGGGGTTTCTCCAAGACTACTTCCCCTCAGTTCCCCAAGAACTCAGTTCAACTGCAGTCTTGTCAGTTAGGTTCCTTTATTTGGCATAGAACAAAGCTACACTGAGTTGATCAGACTAATTTGTAGGGGGTGGATATAGGGTGTACCACACATCTGAAGTTACACACCAAAACTCTTCCTTTATATACATTTAGTGATTACGCTGCATTTACTATACATTGCATGTTTCAGGTCAGCTTGGTCACTTTGTAGGACCTAATCCCTTTACAGCACATACTGTCCATACATGGCTCACTCCATACCTCATATTACATTGCAGGCTTATCGTATCATTATATTGTCCATTGTAAATGGTTTCCTGGGTGTTCCCCCTTATCTGAGCTGGGACACAGGCATTCTGTTTTTCAGGCTGCTGATTCATTTACATCCCTAATCCTGTCTTCCAAGAAATGAGGTTTAACCCATGTCTAGTTACTCATCTTAAGCCAGGTCTACACTGCTCTGCTCAGGGTCATACCCAGCCATATCATTAGTATCCACGTAGATGAGCATTTCATAGCCTGGATGCTCACTGGTTGAACTCCTTGGAGACAACATATTCACAAGGGTCCAATCCATCCTAGTTAGTAGAAGAAAGGAGTCCAGAGAATCAACATATTTAGCTGAGTGGAAGAGACTTTTCAATCTGGGTGGCTTCTCATCACCTTTCTCCCACTCAAGCCAGAATTCAAGACATCTCTGATTATGAATTATGCTTTAAAATAGGACTTTCTATTAGCAGCTAACTGAACTCACAGAGCTATCTCAGCTGTTCTCCTTCCCGTTGATGGCTTTTCAGTTTTTTCACGCCCATTGATACTGAATTTTCTTAAAGGATTGTGTGTATGCTCCTGTTAGAGGTCTGGTCCCATCTTGGAATCTAAACTTAGTTTGATGACACCTATTGAGTTTTCTTTTTGAACCTATGGCAACTTGCTCTATGTCACACCATTCTATGAAGACTGCATTTTTAGTGGCTATTACATCAGTCCGGAGAGTGTCTGAGATGCAAACGCTATTGGCAGAATCTTCATTTGTTATTTTTCAAGGATAAAATCTCTTTGAGGCCATATACCAAATTTATGTCAAAAGTAATTTCAGACTTTCATTTGAACCACACTGTTATTTGCTGCTGTTTTTGTTTGTTTGTTAGCATCATGCTAACGCAGGTGAGGAGAGTCTACACTCTTTCTATCTCCATAGAACCAAACCATTTAGAGTTTCTCCTAGACCCTTTGTGGCCATCCCAGAAAAACTAAATGAGTGAACATTCTCAGTACCGAGATTATTGCATTGGATGTCTTGCATAAGATCCTATTACGTCAGTCAGTTCATAACTCCTCCAAATAAGATAAGGATTCAGGCTATCTTGAGAGCCCTTCTAAGCAACATTCTTGACTGTGGACATCTGAAAGACAGCTATATGGTCATGTGTTCACACCTTCTCCAGACTCTATGCCATCACTCCAGCTTCACGAGTGTGGTGAGGCAGAATGGTCTCCCTCCGAACTGGAGTGCGAGGGACCGCTACACGCCACTGAGTTGGAGGAGCCAAACCTGCCCTGGCCCCCTCATCAGAAGTACCAGGACAGGAAGCAGAAAAGGAGAACCCCGGAGCTCAGTTGCTGCTGAGCCACAGGAGAGAGTGGACATCTCTTCTAGGGAGCAGACACCTCTGCAAGAGCTCGGCCCAGACCCAAGTGGACTGATGCCTTGACTTCAGGGGAGGCAGAAGAAGACCTGAGGAGCTGCCGGAGCTACCAGTGGCCATATACCCTGAGGAGACCGGGGATCTTTGGACCATGGGACTCTACACCCAAACTGTGGTAGGAAATAGCCCAGGGGAACCAGACTCTAGTCTGGTTCTGCTGCCAGAGTGTGAGTCAGTGTGTTGCGGATAGATTCCCAGCTTACTCAGTGGCAGATCACTCTGCCACTGTTAGGGCCCTGGGCTGGGACCTGGCGCAGTTGGGTGGGCCCGAGTCCCCCTACCACCTCACCCCTGGGGTAGTAGCCTCCCCACTATAGGCCAGGAGGTCTGTATTGGTACTCACCCACTGCCTGAGCCCCTAGACTGCTTTGGTGCTCACCCCTGCAAGAGCCGTAACTGTTTGCCGCCCCACCCTGCTTGAGGGCCTGGGCTTAGAGTGCTACAGCTCTGCCTTAAATACAGGCCAGAGCCCTAACTGTTTGCAGCTCTTCCCCGCCCAGAGGGAACCAGAGCCCAACTACAGACTGTTTGTAGTTGTCTGCCCCAGCCAGGTGGCTGTTGGCTAAAGATTGTTTGTGGCTCTGCCCAGCCCAGAGGGACAGAGCTCCTGGAAAGACTGCTAGTTAAAGGCTGTTAATTACGGTCTGCCCCAGCCAGGTGGCTGTCGGCTAAAGACTGTTTGTGCTCTGCCCTACCCAGAGGGACAGAGCTCCCTGATAGACTGTTCCTTGCGGTCTGCCAGTAGTGAGGCAGAGTGGCTTCCCTCCCTACTCGAGAGTGAGGGACCACTACAACCAGCCAGTGCTGACTTCAGCAAGTCTGTACTTCATTCCCTGTTCCCACTTCCTGCAAGAAATCCACTAGTGATCCACCTACAGTAAAATGTGATTGGGCAAATATACTAGTAGGAGGAAAAAATGGTTAATTGCCTTTATAGTAACTGTTGTATTTTGAGGTGTTGTGTTCATAAACATTCCCATGACCCTCTCTCTTTCCTCTCGACTTTGGAAGTGTCGTCATCTTTCTGGTGCGAAGGAAATGAGAGGGAGTCGGAGCAGCCCTGCTCTTTATGCCCTCAGCTACAAGGACAAAGACGTGGAAGGTGCATGCCCCACCCTTCGAGTGCACTGGGCACACAGACACCTGCAGTGGAATATAAATATATATATATATATGTCCACAATACATCTTGAAGAACAGCAGTTACTGGAGAGGTAAGTAACTGTTGTTTTTGTTGGTTTGTTTTCTGAACTCTTCAGGGTAGCTATGACACTAGGGAACACAGATATATAATTTGTATAAAATACAGAAAAAGGTATTAATTTTGTTCTAAAGGACACCTAGCAAGGCTGTGCATGCAAGACTTTCAAGAGCTCTCTCATACACACACACTCACACAAATATTATGTATATATGTATCCATCCCCTTCCTTCTCCTCCTTCCCAGAACAATTAAGCATACATTCAAACCAAATTATATACGGTTTTAAAGAAAAACCACCCGAAACATACATTCAAACTAGTTTTTATATTATTTTGTAGCTGTCACCCACACAAACACATTCATATCTGTTTTTCAGTATTAAGTTATGTAAAACACAAATGCGCACCCGCAGCCTAACCTAAAGGAAATCTAATGGGGTAATGGATAATACACGCAAGCAGGAAACAAAATGCAAGCCTAGTTTAAAACATTGTATATAAAAGAATCCTTTAACACTTTACATCTGTTTCAACAAACAATGTCCTTTTTGCTAAGGTAAAACTGTAAGGTTTCGGAATTTAAGGTATAGATGGAATGTAGATTTATTAAAATGATTAAACTTGGATTTAACAAATAAAATTAAATCAGCAATGGAGTAGTAAGGAAACCTGTATTTTTAATGCTTGGGAGGCAGTAGATACAAACAAAATGTTCTTAAGACTCAATATATCTAATGTGCTTTAGCGGTAAATATTTTGCATTAACAATTATTTTGGCCCATTGAGTGTATAGAAAAAGAAATTAAAAATAATCAAACACATAAACAAAAACAGTTACACATATAAATCCACACAGAGTAACCCAGAGTAAATTGTAAAGGACACATGAAAAAAACAAGACCACGCAGATTAGAGATTTGATCTGGATTTGAGAGGGAGCTTTGGTAGTTGTCAGTTTAGCATGGGTAAACAGACAACTCTCCCAAACCTCAGACAACATATTCCTCTGATGCCCCTTTGTTTTTCCAACTGTCTAATTAGTTTCTCAGGGGGGTGAGATGTCAGAAATCGTAAGTAAATAACACCTACAAAGGCATCAGGAGGATTTGGCATACATACCGGGGCCAAATGGTGAGATGGATCATTTCTGACTAAAATGAAAAACATTGTAATACAACAAAAATGCTTCTCTTTATATGCTTAGTGGTATTTGAGAGAAGTACCTGAAAAGCAACAACTCTTGTTTCGTGGTAACCTAACACATAAATTGGCCCCTAAAAGTACAGCAGTAACTAAACATGAAACCTACGAAAATGGCGAGGTGCAGGCCAATATCCGCAATGTACAGCTATCTCCCTCCAAAACTGCAAGCCCAGACATTTTTTTTCAATGGCATCAACATCCTTACATTTGTAACAATAATTAATTATTTTGCAGACCGCTCTATAATTTATTTTTTACCATTTTATTTATCATCCAACTGAAGAGGTCCCAGAGAATTAATTTTTCTGCAGTTTATATCAAACTTTGCATTGTAGAGTGTCTTTAAAACTGTAACATCTAAGGCCTCACCCGCTCCCCGTCCCCCCACAATAATTTTCATTCTCTCTTAACCAAAGAGGACGTGGTCTTGTAAATAAAAAATACCAGACAACGTTTCAAAAAGCTATTATCCCAACTTTAAAAAAAAAAAAAAAAAAGTTAGCTTATTTTTTTAAAGCTTTGCCTAAATAAATTGCCCAGCGTGCAAAAAACACGAATCAAGGAAAACTTCTCTAAATCCAATTTACAAAGATAGGCCAAAACTGTATAGTAGGCTCATCATCTGCAGATTTTAAAGAACGTTTCAGATACCAGGGTGCAATGGAACCTCTCATTTACAGAGGGATTTTACAATAAAAAACATTTAACAGAGAAGCCATAGCTTTGCAACTTCATGTAGGGAGCGAAAGAGGGCTGTTGTGGCCAGCACTGTTATCTGAAGAAGGATGTCCTCCTACATCCACTCCATATACCCCTCCCCTCTTTTCCTGACTTGTTTTTCTAAAACTGCCATCTTCTCCATATCCTCCTGATGAACAGACAGCTTTTAGTCAAAGATCCAATGAAATAAGAAAGGACATCAAATAAAGTTTTAAAATATAAACTATCATAAACTTTTTAACATGAAAAAACAAGGCCTAGAAATAAGAGAGCTGGCCTGAATTTTAGTGCAAACTTTGACAACTGATAAATCTTAATTTAGTGAAACAGCTTTGTGTCCATTCTTTTTGATCTCTCGTGCTTTAGCATGGCCAAGAGTTTGTCAAACTCTCCTCAGTTTTATAAGGCATTATTCCCCCCCTGCCATTGTTTTGCCTAACTTTTTAATAATTTTTCAGGATGGCATAAAAGCATTATGAGGATTACCTACTTGGTGATGTTCTGTAGCAGTACCTGCAAAGCAACAATTACTTTGTTTCTTTTATCATCACATGGAAGGGGCCTTGAAGAATTAATTTTTCTGTTCTTGTATAGCACTTTTACACAGATTGTAACCATAGATACTTTACGTTGGTAAATAATACAAGGCAGTAGATGACAGACCTGAGAAACTGCTAAAAACAGTGGCCCACCACCCATATACCTAAAGTACCCCTGAGCCACAGACCTCCCCCATTTTCTTAAAATCTTCTCTTAAATCAGCCCCTCTTCCACTTCAACTATGCCTTTTAATTTTGCAAGATTAAAATGTGATCCTTGGTGTTGCATAACAGATTTATAAATATCTTAAAAGAAAATATCTTAAAAGATATCCTGTAATCAAACTGTTTGATTACAAGTAGCCAATGATGGCAATCTTGGAAAGCCACATGATCAGTTTACATTGGCAATTTGTATAGCGCATGGAATATATATAAGTGACTAGGCTGAAGTTCAACCAGGAAAAGGAAACACACTCTCTCCTCAAGACTGCTCTGCAAGTGGTATGTGCATATTTCTTTGAGTTTGGCAAAGCTTAGTATATTAAAACTTTCAAGAGATACTTAGTTGGCTATTTCTGGGAAGGGGAGTTAGTAAAAAGTGTTTTGTTTTCCGCCCAACAAACCGATTAAGGCAAAACAAAATATGCTCTAAATCCTACTAATGGGTATTTGACAAAATTATGCACCCAAGGTGGGTAGAAGAAAGTCATTTTTTTGTTGTTGTTGTTGCCTGCCACTGTTCAGACTATATGAATGTATCAAAGTCAATATTTCTCAGGCAGTTGGAGGCTGATTTTACTGAAAAATAATGTTGCTACAGTTTAAATTCGACTGCCTATATTTCAAAATGACCAATGGAGACAAAATACATCTTACTAATGGCACTGGGGTTGTGAAACATTTTTCAGAAAGATTCAAGGTACTTTCTATCCTATGTGCTTTGATACTATCCATGTTTTAAGAGAAGGCATATGTCGCTGTCTTCAGCATGCTCTATCCTCCTTTCACCTATTTTCTGCCCTCTTGAAAGATGCAATGATCTCTTCACCAGCAATCTTGTTCGGTGACCGAGATGTGTATAGTATTAATGATGGCAGAGTGCCAACTTTGCAACATCTCTTAGTGAAGAGAGGAGAAGCCGTGTGAATGGAGCTATGGCTTAAGTGACATGGAAACTGTAAATGGAGCACTATACGCATCTTGTAAGCGTCAGCATAATGAAGGCCTGATTTTTATGTTTATGGTGTGTGTTTGTTACTCTTATTATTTTCTACCCAGGCAGTCACATTAACATCAGTTAGTATGTGTAATGATAGGTCCAAATTTTGCCCACAGTGTTTTCCCTAGAAGTGGTCTGTCATGTTTCTGATTTGCAAGAAGGAAACAATATTATTAAAATCGTAGTCAGACTGGAGGCCCTTCAAAGACCTATTGTTCAATTATCAGCAAGAATGTGAGGGAATATAAAAGGTTTTCTTTTTACAGCTTGATAACTATTTACTTTAGAAACAAGAGACACACAGGCTTGCTTTTAACCTTTAGCACCTGCAGATTAGCGAGGCAAACAATAATGAGTTTCTATTGACATTTCAATGTCCCCAATACCTGTGAATCATAACATAAAAAGATGACTGACTAAATAAGGGTTTCACAGTCCTATATCTGCTGCTTACCGAAAATGGACCTTGAACACAATCACAATTTACTGCCCTGTTCTCATAACCCATCTTTCATTATGGTATAATTAAGATGCTTCTCTTATAAAACTTTATGGAAATAAGCTATTCCTTTATCTGAAGGAAATTCCATCTATCATGGGTAGTGCGTAGGACAACAGATGTTGATGTGGGTTCAAACACCAGGAATCATGTTAAGGGTGTTGCCAAGCAAATTACAGTTGCGCAAGTAATGGCAAAGTCCTGCCTTTGGAGAACTAAGAGTGCTGCCACATACGGAACAAGGAAACAATGAAAGCAGAGTAATATAAATGTACCTTCATCCCAATCCTATTATTATTATTTAATATATTTGTATCACATCAGAACCAGAATCCTCAGGCTACGTCTACACTGGAATACCGCGTGCAGATGTGGTCACCCCATCTCCGAAAAGATAAACTGGAATTGGAAAAGGTTCAGAAAAGGGCAACAAAAAATATTAGGGGTATGGAACAGCTTCCATACGAAGAGAGATTAATAACACTGGGACTTTTCAGCTTGGAAAAGAGATGACGAAGCGGGGGGGATATGATAGAGGCCTATAAAATCATGACTGGTGTGGAGAAAGTAAATAAGGAAGTGTTACTTACGTCTTCTCATAGCACAAGAACTAGGGAGTCACCAAATGAAATTAATAGGCAGCAGGTTTAAAACAAACAAAAGGAAGTATTTCTTCACACAAAACACAGTCAACCTGTAGAACTCTTTGCCAGAGGATGTTGTGAAGGCCAAGACTTTTAACAGAGTTAAAAAAAGAACTAGATAAATTCATGGAGGATAGCTCCATCAATGGCTATTAGCCAGGATGGGCAGGGATGGTGGCCCTAGCCTCTGTTTGCCAGAAGCTGGGAATGGGCAATGGGGGAAGGATCACTTGATGATTACCTGTTCTGTTCATTCCCTCTGGGGCACCTGGCATTGGCCACTGTTGGAGGACAGGATACTGGGCTAGATGGGCCTTTGATCTGACCCAGTATGGCCATTCTTATGTTGTGTGCTTCTCTCCCCTGTTGCGGAGTGAAAAATTCAGAAAATAACAAGGGAAAGTGAGTGACTGTACAGGGGAAACAGTAAAACTGACTGTAGTTAAATGTACAAAGTAAACAAATTGAAAAATCAGAAATCTTTCACTGATGATAATCTTAGATGTTATGTGTAACAATAATAGCTGAAACATTTTCAAACTTTAATGATTTTTTTTTTAAGTTCATGGGTGCCTTTGATGGCTATATTTTCAATATGTACTAATGTACACTGTTTGAAAATGTCTGAAAACTGTTTGTTGGTGCCAGAGTACTTCCTGATTTTAGTCAGACCACCTCTGAACTCAAAGGAAGTTTGTCTGAGTAAAGGACAGACATCTCAGAATTTTGTTAGCTGCAGCAGGAAAATTAGGGCTAATCTGCGAACAGCAGGAAGAGCGAGAATTCCATTTCTGCAATAACCTCCATAGTATTTGTGTTGCGATGGTCTTGGATCACACAGGGAATGGATGATCAGAGTAGGCCAGGATGTTAGGTGCTGCTGGAAGATATGTTGGCCGCTAGTTAGTGGCACCCTTTCCTTTGAATTAGGAATGAACTATGCCCCCAATGTGATGTTAGGGAGAGATGGGCTTTTTGGATGAAAATTTTACACCCGTTCATAATTTGCACAGAAAAAAACTGGTCCAAATTAATTCGTGGTCTATCTCTGTAGACAACAATTTGGCCTAATGTGTCCACCAAAATTATCCAGTTATCCAGTGGATAGCATTGCTTCCAATGAAGTGAGAAACATGGCATTTCACAAAGAGATGTGGGGAACATTCCTTAAATTACATCACCACAATGACATTACACGCCCTGACTATTTGTGACACTGCTAGTCCCTAACAGACTTTTTCAAACCGTTCCTTTTATTGTTTTCCTTTCAGCAATTAAACTTCTGAACTCATCTTGTGAAACTAAACATGAACACTCAGCCTGTCGTCTTTGTACAGCCCCAATTTTCTGTGGCTACTGCACAAAGTAATGCCTGGCAGACCGATTTGATGGACTGCTGCAGTGACTGTGGAGTCTGTAAGTGGATAGTCAAATATTGTATTTTTGTTTTGGTTTGAACTGTCTTGATGTTTAGATTGATATTCTATCTCCAGTCTTTTAGTGGGAATGATTTTAAATTGGGAGAAACCCATTTGTCTGATTTTATATTTATTTAAAGAAGTGGCTTGTAGTTGTATTTCCCATAGGCACTCTGAGAGCCAGTCACTAGATGGCTACATCACCCACTCACACACAAAGCAAGGTGTTGCTAAGTGTAGAAGACTGGAATGTCATTGCCTTGGTAACGTTGTTCAGATTGCTCAGCGCTTGTCCTGGGAGCTCCAGTGTTATCAATACTAGCAGTGCAGCCTGCTAATTCAGCAGGCCTCGATGTTACTCATAAAGAAAGACCACAGGCTTGGTTTGGTGACAAAGGCACTCGGCCACGTTTATTGCCTTCAAGGCACAATACTAGCATCCCATAGGAGCTACAGATATACTAACACGAGTGCCCAGTGGTAAGGAGCGGCTCAGTCAGCAGTGGGAATTTCTGCCATCCCCGTGGCCACACAAAAGGTTAAGCCAGGGGTCAGCAACCTTTCAGAAGTGGTGTGCCGACTCTTCATTTATTCACTCTAATTTAAGGTTTCCCGTGCCAGTCATACATTTGAACGTTTTTAGAAGGTCTCTTTCTATAAGTCTCTAATATAAAACTAAACTATTGTTGTATGTAAAGTAAATAAGGTTTTTAAAATGTTTAAGAAGCTTCATTTAAAATTAAATTAAAATGCAGAGTCCCCCAGACCCAAGGCCAGGACCCAGGCAGTGTGAGTGCCACTGAAAATCAGCTCGCATGCCGCCTTCGGCACACGTGCCATACGTTGCCTACCCCTGGGTTAATGCGAGGTACCCTGCCATTTATAGACTGGGATAAACAACTTATATACCACCTTGCGTGTTTCATGACCTCTTTGTTACTTCCCCTTGTTCCTGATATCTTGGGCAAAACATCCCTATTAATTATCTTGTACTAGATTGGGATGTATCGGTAGTAGCTGGAATATATTTATGTAAATATCTAGTGCCTAGTGCACTCGCAACAACTTTGCCAAGTTCATGTACCGGACAGTGAACTGGTAAGCATCTGCCCTAATACATGGCCTGACTTTGGTTCACAGCCTCTGATTCAGGCCTCAGATCTTGCACCAGGCCCCCTCTCTACTACAGCAAGGCCCCCTAAGGCTAAGTTCATGCGGATCTGCTGAAGGTCACAGACCAAAAAAGGAGTGTGTTTACAGCAGGATAACTAACATGGGTTAGCTATCTTGCTGTAAAATCCGAGTGGAGGCAAAGTGCTCGTGTAGCTTTTAGCAATGTAGCTACACAAGTACAACTCTATCTCCCCCCACCTGTGGTTCACCTCGCTTAGTTACATCATGGTAAAAACTACAATGCCTCGCCTCTGCTGAGACAGCTAAAACATGTGTTATCCTACTGTAAAAACACACTATTTTTGGCAGTGAAGAAATGGCCAAATGAAGTTATTATGGGGGGCGAGCTGCCATTGAGGTTACACCCTCATATGACATCACTATTCGTTCAAAAGTCTTTCAAAGATCTTGTCCTCCTTTGCACTAGCTCTGGCCCATTGGCAGATCCCTAACTTTCTCCTTCCGATTTTCTAGGCATTTTTACATCTCTCCTAAAAGTGGTGGTGAAAGTTAACTGTCTGCGTGAATGAAGGGGAGAACATTGAGTGAGCCTCATTTGTTTGTCTTTATCCAGGCCTATGTGGAGTATTCTGTTTCTATTGTCTTGGATGTCAAGTAGCAAGTGACATGAATGAATGCTGCTTGTGTGGCTCAAGCGTTGCCATGAGGACTCTCTACCGGACAAGATACGGAATCCCTGTTAGTTACTATCTAATATTTTGTTTTGCTCATGCTCAAAGAACAGCCCTTAAAGCAACATGTCATTGATCTAAGCAGATCAGTTGGCTACATTTTCATTAGCCAGCTTCCACCCAGTGTGATTCCTCCCCATCTGAACACGGCTGCTAGGAGTCTTCCCTTATGATTTGAGGGCAATGTGATCTAGAAGTTAGCAGAGGATTGGGCATCTGAAGACTTAGGTTCTACTTGCAACTGCCACCGACTCACCGTGTAACCTTGCACAAGTCCCTTAGCTCTTCTTTCCTTTGTTCTCCCCATCTGTAAAATAGATCATTCCTTGACACTGTTGTAAAGGGCTCTGAGATAATTTCATGAAAAGTATAAGTGCAATTATCCATTATTAATTGATGTCCCTTTAAAGTGGAGTTTTGCTACGTATCTGAGATAGAGAGAACCCTCTCTGATGAGGCATTGGTTGTTTAAATATCCATTTACATT
The DNA here is from genome assembly GCF_011386835.1 of Chrysemys picta bellii. Lineage (NCBI taxonomy): Eukaryota > Metazoa > Chordata > Testudines > Emydidae > Chrysemys > Chrysemys picta. The sequence goes on along the minus strand of NC_088795.1, from coordinate 18,463,115 downwards.
AAATGGATATTGGATAATTTCTAATGCAGACATTGTACATAATACTAACCTGATAAGTAGTTTGGGCTAAATGGCGGTTGATTAGCTAAATCTTGACTCTTACTCCCTCAGCATGAATCTCTGAGCCAAATGTTCTCCCGATTAGCTGAAAAGGTGTTGCAGAATATAGACAGAATTCTAAAAATGTGGTTCAGTCAACAAGGTGGTTGTGTATGTGTTTTTTCAAGCTACAATATTGTAGTTTCTGGAGTTAACTCCTTGTGTACCATCGTACAAATAACAGAAAAGCCTAAGAAATGAAAAAATAAGATTAGATAATATATGAAAATTAAATGAATTAGATCACACTGAATTGGGATGTGTTATGAACACAAGAGAGGAATAATATGAAGTGACTGAGGAAGGTTAGAAATATGGCCATGGAATTCAATAAAGCAATAACAACACAAAGCTAAGGAGGTTTGGGAGATCTATGAAGAAATATTATAGGCTAATTTAAAAAAAACCCAAACCTCAGCTTCTATGTAGGCACCTAAAAGGAATTGTCCAGATTTTCTAAAGGGCTCAACAGTAGCTTCAAAACCTGGCTGCTTCACTTAGGAGCCTAAATATAGGAGCTAAGATCTTTTAAAAGGTTGGAGCTATGTCACAGCAGGAAGGCAAAAGTTTCTCTATCTAGAAGGTATTTTTTCCCTGCTGGATCTTCAATAGCTGAAGGATGCAGGTGAATTGGAAGGAAATTCGAGAAGAGCAGTGAAACCAATTTGGAGCATGGATGCATTGACCGTTACGGAAAATTCAGAGCTAAATGTGTATACTTTTTGACAGTTAATAATAGTGGGGGCTATAACTGCAAATATCTGAAAGGTATAGAGCAGTGTGTTAAGGAGTGGTGGGAGGACTAGCGAAAGGATGAAGTTAAGAAAAGGAATAGTTTGGCTGAATATCAGAGAATACATCCTAGCCCTAAATGCAAATCAACTGGACACTAGACACCCAGTTTACCAGTTGAAAAATCCCACCACTGGAAACATTTTAAAATGGAAACTGGACAGAACCCCAGAGGTTACGCTATAAGGAACAATCCTGCACAGGTAGGGAGGTGGGGTAACTTGATCTAGCGGAGCGTCCAGTCTATTCTCAGTCTGCTAAAGCCTGGTTGTTACTGGGTAAACCCCACTTATTAGATAATTCTGCTTCCTAAATTTTGTAAATACCTTCTTTGGTGCCTAAACCAGCCCTCTTAAGAAGTAACTTGCTACCAGCACCAGTCTCTCTGCCTCCTACAGGAGGCAACTGGGCACACTTGATTTTTTTTGGCTCGCTGCAGTAAAAAGCAGGGTTATGGATAACCAAGTAGGGTTTGGTATCTTTTAGTTTCTATGAATTTAGGTCAAATAGTACTTTAGAATAGGATGTTTAAAATGTATTTTCCCCATAGTGGCCCTGTCATCCCACTCAAAGGCAGCACAGAAAGCCCATATGCTAGTCTGACTTTAAGTCCAATGTGATAAAGTCAACAAAAAGTTAGATGTACTTCTTAAAGTTACAGCCTTTAATATTTTTTTCTGTTTCAACAGGGATCCATCTGCTCTGATTTCTGTACTACCCTCTGGTGTGGTATATGCTCTCTTTGTCAAATAAAGAGAGATATTAACATAAGGAAGGAAAAGGGGATATTCTAGTAAGGTTTGTCACTTGTTTAATACATATTTGTAAGTGTTTGATAAACCAAGAGGCTTCTCTGATGCAATGTTTCAATTAGTTCTAGGACAAGTGGTAGTGATGATGGAAAAGTTAGCAAAATGATATGCAATCAATGAACAGATTTCTATCCAATATAGAGAGGAGTCCTGCTCTACCTGTCCTTGCTGTATCTAACTGAAGTCTGGCCGTCTATAATATGGCTTTACTTAAGCAGCAGATAAGCCTTTTACTTGACTCTGTGTTAAGAGGAGCCAGTAATAAGTGAAGTGCAAGTTACCAAGCCAATTTAAAAGGAAATATATAATCATTTACTATGGGCAAAGTGCCTGGCTGGGAATGCAAGATCACAGGCAGCAAGGACCATCTATTAGGGGGGGGGCGGGGGGGGAAGAGCCCTGTTAGTGCACCACAGGTGGCAGGCATTCCACACTAGGTGGCACTTGCAATTCTGCAGTGGAATTTCACACAGGAATGCAAAACAAACAGAGCATGTCAAACACAAATAGAAATAGGTGGGTGTGTGCTACGAGGGACCAACATGGCTCAACAGTTGAGTGGACTGTGGCAGGAAGCTAGTCTCCCTTCCAAGAATTAGGCAGCTAGACCTGCTCTAGCAGTGCCCTGGCATTGCAATAGGTGGGGTGAGTAACCATTCCTTCATCTCCACCATGTAGTCTCACACCTGTAAAAGGGATTTGTTTGCTAGGACTTTACTCACTTGTTCGGGATTAGGCTTTTGATGTAGTTTTGTAGGATATTACCATGTAGCAGAACTTTACGTGATTGTGATTCTTGTGTTTGCACAAAGTTAAATAGTGTCAATTATAGAGAGTGTAGTTCGTGGGTGGCATTTTCAAAAGCACTCAGTGCTGAGCTAAATCTTTTTTCCATTAATACTCAGTCAAATCCTGTCCTCATACCTCTCCAGCCTCCTTGATTTGAGGCAGATTCATTAAAATACACAGCTATGCACAGTATATAAGCAATAATGAGTTTTGTATTGCTTGATTGCTTAAGTAAATTTCAAGGTAGTGAATTAACAAAACTAATGAATCACAGACCCCAAGGTCAGAAGGACCATCATGATAATCCAGTCCGACCTCCTGCACAATGCAGGCCACAGAATCTCACCCACCCACTCCTGCATCAGACCTGTGTCTGAGCCATTTAAGTCCTCAAATCATGGTTTAAAGACTTCAAGGTGCAGAGAATCTTCCAGCAAGTGACCCATGTCCCAAGCTGCCCTGGAGGAAAATTCCTTCCTGACCCCAAATATGGCCATCAGCTAAACCCTGAGCATGTGGGCAAGACTCACCAGCCAGACACCGAGGAAAGAATTCTCTGTAGTAACTCAGATTCCACCCCATCTAACATCCCATCACAAGCCATTGGGCATACTTACCGCTAGTAGTCAATATTATTAATCTCAGCCATGAATGTAACTCTTTTCTCCCCTATTTTAGATGTTCCTGTACTCTTTGGTTTTGAGGCCTAGAATCTCCCTAAGCAAGTCTTCTCCTCTCCTGCTGTACTTACAGTTCAAGAAAGTGCTGTATGCATTTTAATTTGATTGTTGCAAAGCACGACTTATCTGAAATAAATCAATAAAGTAAAGCAACATCAAATTTGTCTTTGTCTCACTTATTGTGCATGTATGTGTGTTGAGAAGCAGTAATGAAAGTTAAGTTTTATTGTATGTACTCAGCTGTCTTGGAGAGAGTATTCTCCTGTTATTAATAACTAACTAATGCTAGTTTGTCCATGGTATGCTCATTTCACTGGTTCTGCTGCCATCCTGCCAGAACATGAGAGAATAAACTCTGATTGTTAACTTATTTTCCTGCTCCCTGAATTGTAAGAGGGTATTTATTTTCCTGGATGTAGTAGATATCTAAATTGCAAATTCAATACAGAAAACTTGGAAGGTTAGAATTATATTGCATTTTCATACTCAAACTGCTAGGGATTATTAAAACATAGGCATCATAGGATAGGATGAATCTAATTGGCTCATTCCTCCCTTTATTGGAATAACCACAACTCACAGGAACATGGCACTTACATTTTCACAACAGCCAATGGAAAGTGACGAGTCCACAATTTAGTAAACAGGATGTGCAGCACAAATCTATCTTAAGATTTTACTTCTTCCTGTACTTTTAAACCACAACTTTCAAAACAGCAAAGCATATTTCTCATGCAGTGATACCATATTGAGTATTCTGACAAAACTTCAGGAGTTTTATAAAAGACTGTATAGGACTATAATTTTCAGGTGGTCGTTTCATAGTCCTAGTAGATTTCATCTGTACAGCACAGCAGGAGATTAATTCTAGTCAAAAGACAAGTATAGGTTTATTGAGCCATCTGAGCTTCCATTGCTTGTGCTGTCCATTCTGGTACTGTCTGACTAATCTTCTCCAGAAGGTTGTTAACTTGGAAACATAGTGACTGAATCTGTTTGTCCCATGTTGGCAGAGCTTCACGTGCTGGGGGGAAAAAAAAAAATAATTTGCAAAAGCAGACTGATTCTTTGCAATTCTGCTGTATTTCAACTAAAAGCATTTTTATTGTTGTTTCACTTAATTATATGACAAAAAAGTATTGTCTATTTACCAGGTCTACTGTATAGTTATTTCTAAATTTAAAAGATTAAACGATTGGTGGCTGTACATTACATAATTAGGTATTGCACCACAAAGTGAAAGTGGAGAACTTCCTACTCATAGGGTTACCATACGTCCGGATTTTCCCGGACATGTCCGGCTTTTTGGGCTCCAAATCCCCGTCCGGGGGGAAATCCCAAAAAGCCGGACATGTCTGGGAAAATCCGGCGGGGCTGGGCCGGGAGCTGGGCCGGGGGCCGGCAGGGCCGAGCACCGGCGGCCGGGGGTGCTGAGTGCCGGCGGGGCCGAGCGCCGGCGGCCGGGGCCGAGCGGGCCGGGGGTGCTCGGCCGGGGGCCAGGCCGGGGACCGGCAATGCTGGGCGGGCCGGGGGTGCTCGGCCGGGGGCCGGCACCCCAGGGCCCGAGCCGACCCAGCTGGAGACGCCGGGGGGGCCAGACTGGGCCGCGCCTCCTCCCCCCACACCCCTCTTACCTGCTTCAGGCTTCCCGCGAATCAAATGTTCACGGGAAGCAGGGGAGGGGGCGGAGTTGGTGTGGGCGGGGCCCCGTGGAGTGTCCTCCTTTTGGAGGCTCAAAATATGGTAACCCTACTATTCATCATGTATTTGCAAGACTAAGAGGATGAAATTATTTTGCAGTCTGATATAGCTTTTGTATAGAGTCAATCACACATTCTCTTAAACATTAGAAAAAAAGAGTAAAATATATCTTTGTAAGTAACAAGCAGACAAGCTGAACTGCTACTTACAATACAGATTCTGCCCTCTGATGTCAGTAGCAAGTCCGAATACACTTGCTTGTACAGTAGTAGATCCTCATTTAAAAAACATAACTTGCTAGTGTTGTAGAGAACAGCTCAACCAATGTATTTTGAATTGCACCAAGAAGGAAAAAAACCTTACTTTCAAAATGAACTATTCCATCAATTTGATCGATAAATCCATTCATCCGACCCTCAGTTATCATCTGAGAAGCTATCTTTTCTGCCTGCAAAATAGGAATTAGAGAGACAGATCTGAGAACATTAATTTTGTTTTCAACATATTTGACGCTGCAAAAAAATGCCCAACCTGTACACATCATCCCCGCTAATTTATTAAGACTATGCATTACTGCCGCCGAACCAGATGGACTCCCTTTGGCACCAGTCAATGCTACTGCTTAATCAACTTCTTCTTGATGAGCGAAGTTAAGTACTCTCCCTCTCTCCCCATCCCTCAAAATGAGTTAAATGTTTTCCATTCTGAACATGTTGGTTATGTGAGTGAAAGACTAGAGGCAGTGTAGAGTACTGAAGCACTGAAACCTGAAAAGCTGAACTGTTTAAAGTTATAACCAAGAATACTTGTTAATATCATTGTTTGCCAATGGAATTCGTGTTCTGTATTCAAAAATTATCACACAGGAAACAAGATACCTTGGCTGCAGGGATCTCTAATAGTGCTCCAAGTTCTTCAAAAGTAATATTGTTGTATAGTTTGCTTGCAGATAACAAGTTGTGTTCAATAACAGCTCTGTCTAAGATACTGGACCCTTAGAGATGGAATAAAATGACACTTCATTGTTAAGAGTTTTCAATGGACTTTTTCTTGCACTGTAAGTAAGAGAAATACTTTGGTAAAAAATGTATATGTACAGAGCATTTAACCATATCTGGTTTCCTTCCAGAACTATTACTCCATACAAAAGTAAATGAGCAGTAAGATCCTAACAATTTACATAACTGTTCAAAGTAAGCAACTTAGAAGAATGGCTTTAGTCTCTCTAGCTCAGGTCTAGGACATCCAAGTGGAGGTAGTCTTGTGGTTAAGGTACTGGACTAGGACGCTGGAGCGCTGAATTCGTTTTCTGACTCGATACAGGTTTCATGTATGACCTTAAAGTGAGTTAATCTGTGTCTCAGTTCTCACCATCTGAGAAACGGGGATACTGCTGCTCTCCTTTCTTCTACCTTTTGTCTCAATATTTTAATTCTTTAGGGTAGAGACTGCCTTTTACTGTTTGTGCAGTACCTAGCACCTGATCTTGCTCTACCACAGTACAAATAGGTGATAGAATCAGCTATGATCCAGAGAGGGAGAGACACTGCAACAGTTAAATGAACATATTAATTAACAAGGATTTTTTTTCAGTTTTGGACCAGACAGCATAAGCATAGAACGTAGCCAAATAGGAGTTTGGGGTTCAAAAGATGCAAACAGCTTCTCTGGTAAGAGGAATGTTTTCTAACTTTTTTCAGTTTGATTTTTTTCAAAGTATTTCTTCCTTGCTGTAGGGCAAGAGGTGTCCATAAAGGTAAGGCTTGCTTAGCACATGAAGTATTTCATACTCTTCATGGACTTTGCACTTAACCACTCTAATCTAGAGAGTACACTAATTTGAATTTAAGGCTCCACTGATATCATTTAGTAAATTCTAGCCTGAACTGTGTTACCAAAAGCTGCACTGCACTGATCAGAGAATGGATTTGGGAGGTAGGAAGCTGATGGTTTTTAGATCCATGTTATCTGGCAGCAGCTAGGAAAACAAACTGAGATCTATCAAACTTACAAAACAAGAGATTTGTATAAATCTGTAGAAAATAGATCATACTGTAAAAAACTGATGGGCACCATTTTACAAATATACTGAAAAACTGGAAAAGCTGAGAGGAGAAGGTCTTAGAAAATGAAACAAGATTAGAAAAATGAGTTTTATATTCATTAGAAGAGATTAAAGTATAAATTTACTGAGGTGTATAATCTAATGATGTATGGAGAAGCTAGATTCTAGATAGATTCAGTTCCTATCTCTGTTTTAACCTGTTGAGCTCTTAAAAGAGCTAAGATTGAGCACTAAAATACATTAAGGAGGATAGAGTTCTAAAGACAGCCACTTGGGAGTATATACACATTTCTATGCATATACGAGGCCAGGGGTCGGCAACCTACAGCATGCGTGCCAAACACGGCACACAAGCCGATTCTGAGTGGCACGCTGCCTGCCCGGTGACAGGAGGAGGAGGGGCCAGAAAGCGCCACGCTGGGGGAAGAAGCGGGGGAGGAGAGAAGCTTGACTGCCGCAGGACCAAGCTTCTGCCTCCGCAGGGGAGAGTGGGGTGGTCCCGGCCCCCTGCCCCACTCAGCCTCCCCGCCCATCGGTCTTGCAGCAGCCAAGCTTCCCCCCTCCTCCGCTTCTTCCCTCAGCGTCGTGCGTTCCGGCCCCTCCTCCTCCCCCTCCCTCTCCCTGCCGGCGAAGGCCCTTGCAAGGGGAAGGGGGAGTGGAGCAGAGCCGAGCGGCAGCATGCTCGCTGCTCCGTAGAGCAGGCAGAGAGAGGTAGGGACGAGCCTTGGGGAAGGGAGCACCCCCACGAGCCGAGCACCCCAGCCTTCTGCCTGCACCCCCACCTCCCCTGAACCCCCCCCACCCACACACCCAGCCTTCTGCCCTGACCTCGAGTCGCCCCCAACACCCAGCCTTCTGCCCTGCACCTCCACACACACCCCAGCCCTCTGCCCTGAACCCCCTACACACCCAGCCTTCTGCCCTGCATCTCCACCCCCCGGCAGCCCTCTGCCCTGAACCCCCTCCCCCCAGCCTTCAGCCCTGCACCTCCACTCCCCCAGCCCCAGACTTAGAGAGAGAGACCTTCTAAAAAACATTAACATGTATTACTGGCATGCGAAACCTTAAATTAAAGTGAATAAATGAAGACTCTGCACACCACTTCTGAAAGGTTGCCTACCCCTGTACTAGGCAAATCTATACTGGATAAGTTGTGTGGATATTGAAATACAGTATTACTGTGCTTTAATGAAGTCTGTACCATCAGCTGTAGTTGCCTTCTGGTGTGGCATGAGCATGGCAGCAAACTCTTGCAGCTGATTCCCTCGGATAATCCTGTCCAGATACATTTTCTCCAAGATCCCGTAGGCTGCAAGCTGCTGACACCTTTCATCCTTGAAAAGAGTGGCTAACATGCGAGAGCGCTGCTGTCCTAGGAGAAATAACAAGAATCCCACAAAATGACCTCCTTCATAAATTCTGTAAATATCACTTTACTAAAACAGTGCTCATGAGGGAACAATGCTTTAAAGCTGTCATGTTAACTCCTATACCATATTCAAAGGGTAGGAGTGTATCATATAGAAAATATCTATAACAAAACTATCAAGGCCTCTAATATGCCCATCCTCATAGTGTCTAGACACCTAGTATTTCATTGCAAATAAAGGATGGGTAGGTCTTCTCATGGCGAATGCATGCCTAGTTTAAATAAAGGCCTTAAGAAATGAGCCAATGGTTCCTTTTTCTAAAAAAATCCTTCCTGCATTTCTCCCTTAGTTTGTCTCCAGGTATACTCTATGATCAGTGACTGAAAAAATTTCCTTAGATAATAATACCTACTGCAACCTTTTCCAAAGTGTTTTTTTAAACTCCCTAAACTTTTCCCACTTACTCATTCTTTTGTGCATCCAGGTAAGATGACTGTAACATAGGCATGCAGAGAGAAAGATACTCCAAACTCAGTTATTGGCCTGCTATCAAACCCTCAATTTCTTACCCGTTTTCATATTTCTAGATTCCTCGCTACTACATTTTACAAGGATGAGAGCTACACAAAAGGTTATGCTGAGATCAACTAAAGATTAACAATCCTTTTTTATATGGAATATAAAAAGGCCAGAAATACACAGAAATCTGTGACATTCATTTTACCTGCTGATGCTAGGATAGTACAATGCAAAGCATGCTTCAATGCCTCTAGTCTCTCACTTTCATGGACTATGCTCTTGTAAGAGAGCTCATTGTACCTTTGGGCAGCTTCAATGAACTTCCTTCTGTAATCAAGAACACGAGCGTAGCACACCTAAAGAGAGAATGTTTCAGTAAGAAAAAAGCTAAACAGGAAAGTGACCGTACAGTGGAGACACATTAGCTGCTGTATTACAAAGTGAGAGCGTGGCTCCATAAGCATCACTTAAGTCTGCTGAGAAGAATACCATCATCTCGGGAAAGTTCTGCAAGAGCTCAAAATAACTATTCTTCTGCAGTTAGAGACTTGATATTCTGGCAATCTGTCCTCCAAAGACTGTTGTGAGATCTCTACAGAAACTGCAGAATCTTAATCTGAATGTGAAATTCATGAGTTATTACTGAGCATAATTATTTACATACATTTTCATCTCATAGGATTCCACAGTGCTTTAGCAATTTAAACAAATATGGAATTATATATACTAATACCTGCCTCACAGTAGAGGTGCACCTAATTCTAAAACAAAATTTCAGTTGTTACAGGGCAATGCAATATCACAACAGTATAGACAGGAAGTGAAGATTAATATAGATCCAATAAAAGATGCAGCAGCGATTTAGACAGATCCAAGTAATTATCCAGCTTGTAATTTGGCCCGGACATCAGAGTAATAACACTAGCTCTTAAGTATCATGTACCTTTAATGGGCCACAAGTGGTCAGGACGCTGGTTTTATATTTCATCCAAAAAATAGGGAGTACCAGCAGCAAATATGTAAATACAGTCAGTTCATTAATTTAAACTGTCACAAAGTAGAAGATCAAGCATTAGGTTTTGCAAAATCTATTAAATATTTTTATATAAAAATTTCTTTGTGGGCTGGGATAAGTTTACAAAGAAAGAAACATTTCCCTTCAGTGTTTGGATCTCAAACATTGCAGCATTGTGCTAGTGCCTAACTATTAAAAATGAAACTGAATATAAACCAGTAGTACATAAAATGTAGTACAAATGTTTCATAACCCAAGTCTCCTTTTTACTACTAACAATGACACTTTGCACTTACAGGATGCACTATATATTCAAAGAGCTGCACAGAAACTAATTTTTCCTTGGTGTCTCTTCTTCAGAGTTTAGCATTTCTTTGCTTTTTCAGTCTTCCCTCTCCTCCAATTTCTCTTATAATGCTTATACTCACTTTGTAATTTCATAGCTGACTGTGTAGTTCAAGCCTAGTATATTAAAAAAATTGTACTTGTAATGCTCTAGAACTATATGCTTTACTGCACCTATTTGGTAGTCAGTCTGACCCTAATGCTTTTACCCCATAGCAGAGTAATATTTAGGAGACTAACATTTGCTAGACGACAAATTGCTCTAGGAGTATATGATTTCTTAAAATAATTCATTTTATTCCTTGTTGTTTGGTGTCAGTGATTATGGTGAATTTATTTTTTCCTGATGCTTATTCAAGTGAGTTATTCATTGTCCTTTCTCTTATCTTGATTATTCAGATGTAAGCTAGGAATAACATTTTCAGAATTGCTTATGTAGCCTAGAAATCTAAAGTAGGGTGACCAGACAGCAAATGTGAAAAATCAGGACAGGGGGTGGGGGTCATAGGAGCCTATATAAGAAAAAGACCCAAAAAATCGGGACTGTCCCTATAAAATCAGGACATCTGGTCACCCTAATCTAAAGTGACTTAGACACTTAGGAGCTTAGGCTCACATTGACTTTCAATGAGACAAGTCCATTTTGAAAAATCTTATCAATCTATCATAAATCTATTTATCAAAAGCTTATGTAAAGCTACCAAAAAAACAAAACAAAAACAAAAACCCACAAGAACAAAAAAAACCCACACGCCCTACTATAATTCAATGTGGTATTCTTTTCCTCGTAGAAGGAAAAACTAAAATAAGTTACACCACCTTATAATGGATCTGTAGCTGTTCATTGGTTGATTCATTCTGAAGCAGCGAAGCTCGGTTAATATAAGCCTCCGCCTGAACTGGGTCATCATCTTCCAGGTACAGTCTGGCAATTTTCAGGTAAGTCTCCAATTTATAATCCACGTTGTATTGTCTGTGAAGGAGCAGAAAAATATAGAATGTAGAAATCCAGTTGTGTGAGCATTTCAATCTTGCAATCACAAGAGGACATTAATCTGGGCAAAGCCTATAGCAACTCCTTATGTGTACATGGAGGGGAAAGGGATGAACAGGGAAAAGGGGTAGAGAGTGTTTTGAAGTGAAGCTTTATTCATTAATCACATTCGCTAGAAGGATGCTAATGACTAGGTATTCCATATATGTTAGTGCTTTGAGAGCCAAGGAGTATTTTGATACTGCAGAGATGATTTTGAATTTACCTACACAATTGTCACCATGCCACACTACTGAAAATCCAGGGAAATAAGCAGAGAAAAACCAGACACACTTAACTCTAGGGAAGCATTTAAAAAACACAGAAGGATACTCAGCAGGACAAAATTGTGTCTAACCACAGTATTTACTTTTGTCCTGTTTCCAAGGGAATCCCCACCAACACTTGTGCTGCATTTCTCCAGTCTTCTTCTTTCTCGTAAATTGATGCAAGATGCTGCCTTATAGAAGCAACCTGGAAAAAACAAAAGCATACTATAAAACTGATCCATATTGCATTAACAATCATACCATCTGCTTCTTCTCATTTATCAATAGTACTTTTCCGGCTACCTGACACGTGATACAGTAGCTTCATAACCACACTCCTTTCATCTAAAAATCTTTATCAAACATAGGCCAAAGTTTTAAAAAATGACTAATGGTTTTGAGTGCTTCAATTTTGGCATTCCCAAGTTGAGACACTAAAAAGGGACCTGAGTTTTGGAAAGGGCTCAGCCCCCACTCTCTGAATAATCAGACCCTTTTACAGGTGCATGACCTTGCATTTTGCACTATTACATTTCATATCAGTTATGCTCTCCAAAATTGGGGCACCCAAAATCACTAGCCGTTTCTGAAGGTCTGGGCCTAAAAAATTAACCTTCACATCACCCCCATGAGGTAGGAATGCACTCATAACTTCGTTCCCAATCTTGAGATTTACAATGTGGGATCAAGGCTTCACAGAGGAATTGTGACAATTAATTGATCCATTTGCTTGGTGTAATAGGCTTAACGCATGTACAACCATTGTAACATGGGTAGGCACGTTTAGATAAGCATTGAGATGAAAGCTGATTAAAATAATAAAGGAAACAGATGGAAATGTAAAGCAAGGCACGTGATTGCCTGTTTTCCAATTCAAATATTAGATTTTATAATATTTAAATAAAAACTTCTTTTCCCCCCCACACACAAATACTACCAGCTAATGCTGCAAAGTATCTAGAAAGAAAGAAATGAGCAGGTTTGACAACATACATTGAACTAAACTCTTTAGCTGACTGATGAGCTGGTATTTCAAGGAAACATTTTCCCTGATAAACAAATTTTGAGTTCTTAACTTATTTAGAGAACACTTTTTAATAAAACTATATATATATATATTTTTAAAACAAATACGGTCTCTTCACATACCCTGCCCAGTGTGTTACTGTTATAAAATGCAGCACAATGAGTTCCAGGTTGCATCTCAGTGGTTTCTCGAATAGCCAGATTATTATCTTGCTCTAGGAAGCCATTTTTAGTAGTGCAGGAACTAAATACTTAACATCCTGATTAAAGGACAAATACGGAATTCTTTGCACACCCAAAATCCTCATCAAATTCAACAGGAGTTTTGGGTACACAAGAATGTAAAATTGGACCATGAGTATGAGTGTCCATTTTTTAATTGAAAAATACAATATTTAGGATTAAAAACTGTTTTGAACTTGAAGACAAATATGCTCATCATTAACTTTTACTGACTTTAAGACCAGAAGGGATCATTATGATAATTTAATCTGACCTCCTGCATGTTGCAGGACACAGAATCTCACCCACTCAATTCTCTCTTACCTGTTCTTCGAATGAAATGACTCTAGGCTGTATCTTTTCCAAGGTAAAGTGATAGATTTCTTTGGCCGTGCTATCAGGAAGATTTGGGAGATGCGTACAGAAATCTGTCAGCAATTGACGTGAGATCACTAGACTGACGTTCTCATTTACCACTAGTTCAAAGACAGAATAGAAGGAAATAAGAGAAGAAATATAGGTCAATGCTTTCGATATCACCAATCCATAGTTAATCAGCAGCTTTAATGGTAATTTTGAATATTCCTGGTTTTTAAGTCATTAACAACAATCTTAATTTTAAGAAAACTAGATTCTACTCTCTAAGAAACCTACACTGTCTGTTTGCTACATAGCTCACAACAGTTCTCAGGTAAGACAAAGGCTAACGTATGAGGTCTTCCTATGGTTTAGAAAGAACTTTCATTCTAAACTGCTATTTTCAGGTGTGTATGTTATAACTAAGGCTGCGAGTTGGTCACGGAAGTCACAGATTCAGTGACCTCCGTGATTTATGCAGTGGCCGGTACACCTGGCTCAGGGGCAGTTTAGGTAGCCCCTGCGCCAGTCCCACCGTCTGCTGCTGGGGCAGGCTCAGGCCACTGCCACCGCCCCCCTCCCCCCAGCAGCAGAGTTTGGGTGTGGGAGGGGGCAGGGGGTTGGAGCACCAGACAGGCTGAGGTGGGCTCTGGGCAGCGCTTATCTCGGGGAGGTGGGGGGGGCCTCCTGGAAGCGGCGATATCCCCCTCACTCAGCTCCTAGGCTACATAGCTCTGCCTAGCAGCTGAGTGAGGGGGATGTCGCCGCTTCCGGGGAGCCCCCCAGGTAAGCGCTGCCCAAAGCTCGCCTCACCCTGTCCGGTGCCCCAACCCCCTACCCCCTCCCACACCCAAAACTCTGCTGCTGCCAGGGGGCGGGGAGGTGCGGAGCCAGGTAGGGAGCGTACCAGCCCCACCAAGACAAACCCCCGCCCCAAGCAGCAGAGGGGGTCCTGGGCTGTGTTCTGCTGCCCACGTCCCCACCCAGCACCTGGGCCACCTCTTCCAGCACCCCGGGGCCCCCAGGCAGTCCCCTCTCCCCCCAAGTTTTAGTCACGGGTATTTTTAGTAAAAGCCATGGACAGGTCACGGGCCGTGAATTTTTGTTTACTACCCCTGACCTGTCTGAGACTTTTACTAAAAATACCCATGACTAAAACGTAGCCTTAGTTATAACATCTTGGACAAATTAAGACTTCATGCTAAGTTTTATCATGCCTGTTCTCAGTCTGGACAATTGATGAGGGGAAATGTTAGTAAAATTATTTGACAGTTCTAAGATATCCAAATATGAGGAAATAAAGGTCTTGAGCATTTTTTCCCTGATACTTTTTACATGTTACCTCAAAAGCTTAAATATTTTTTTTAACTAATAATCACTTTAGTCCTCTGCAAAGACCAGATATTTTAGGTTTTTATGTAGTGTCCATGAGTGTATTCAAGAGCTATACCACTGACAGGTTTGGGGGAGGAAAAAATATCTAGTTTACAAAACAAGATTACAGTCATTTTAAAGTCTGTTTTCTATTAACGTTAACATATTGATGATTGGTGCTCCAAGCAGACCTCAGGTGCAAGACTGAATATGCACAGAGCATCAAACATTCACATAGCCTAAGCTATATTTATCTGAATGTGTAATCCAACATGCATCAAGTCTTCAGTCGTCAATGCATAAACAAAACAAGTACTATTCCAGACAGACACACTTACTTGCTTCTACAAAAGCTTTCAAGGCTTCTAGTTGTTCCACCCCTGATAGCTGAATTGCTTTTTCCAGTATCTGACGATATCTGTCCATAGATTTAAACCCAAAAAGATCACAATTAATATCATTTCATTTGTTCAGTCTATTTTGATGCTTACCCTGTAGTTTAATAGAGAGTATAAGAGAAACAATCTAAAGTTGCTATATTTCTTTAGGTTGGGGTTTTCAAGAGAGCCTAAAGGCTAGGTACCTAAAGCCCAGTGAAATTCAGTGGGACTTCAGTGCCTGGTTCCTTTGAAAACCCCAGCCCAAGTCCTCCAAGATTTGTATTTACATACTGTGAACTATAACTTATGTCGCTGTGTGCAGGTTAGAGCATCTCTCCTTTAGTCTGATAGACAGGCATAATGCCTTAGTATTGTCATAGGGATGGGGTACCAGAAGAATACACAAAATGAGATTACATATGTTATAAGACTGTCATGCTCTGGGGACAGAGGATCAAAAATGCTGGATTCAGGGAGGACAAGAGATACTGGCGGGAGGAGGAAGCATGTGTCATTACAGAATGGAGATTGAAATGACACCACCACAGACCAGGAGAGAAAATGTTATTTGTTTCAAACATGTATTACAAAGTAAGCCTCAAAATATTGTAGGTTTTAACAACAAACAATAACTACTGCAGCTTTGATCTCATGGCTTAAGTGGTCATTATACCCATAAGTGGAACTATAGCCTTAGTGGTACAGTAATATTTAAAGGGATACCATCACTTTAAAGTTCCTTTTCCATCTGAATTTTTTTAAGCCTACTATTGTTACGAGCAACTCCTAAGATTGAGGCAATGTCGTCTAGTAGATAGATCTCCTGCTTCTTGATCCAGTGCCCTGTGTTCTGTTACCTTACCTATCCTCTAACATTGGGTGAGTCACTTCAACTTTCTGTGCCTCTGTTTCTCCTCCTCCTGTTTGTTTTGTCTATTTATATTGTAAGCTCTTTGGGATAGGGCCAGTATCTTACAATGGATTTGTGCAGCGTTCTAGCACAGTGGTTTCAACCTTTTTTACATTTGTGGACTCCTACAAATTTTGAATGAAGGCACAGACTGCAGCCCCACCCCCAGGGGTCCACGAACCACAGGATGAAAACCATTGTGGTAGCACAATGGGTCTCCAATTCTGGTTTGGACTGGTGGGCTCTACAGTGATACAAAAAACTCAAACCCATATAATAATAAAGATTTTATTTAACCTGTAATTTAAAGAGATCAGAAAAACCTACATTTTTCAGTTTTGTGCATTTGACAGCAATCCACGCATAGTCAGATTTACTGTTCTGTTGATGATCAGTTAGTTATGTTTCCTCTCTCATGCACTGCTTCAGAGGGAACTCTTCTCTACATGCTTCCCTGGCTCTGCAAGTGGATATTTAGCAGCAACAATGCTGAAGCTTGAAATTTAAGAGGTATCTGGAAGGCGTGTGTAGAATATTTGTGGGTGGTGTTTTGCAGCTTTCCCAAGAGACCCTGCTGCACAGAAGCAGCGGTGCAGAAAATACATGATTTTTTTAAAAAGGAATTTAAAAGAAGAGTCTGGACATTATTTAAAGGATGATATATTATTTAAAGGATATTCTTAAATCAAGATTGGATGCCTTTTTGATACATATGCTCTAGTTCAACAGAAAGCTATGAGCGTCATACAGGAATTACTTAGTGAAATTTGATGGCCCATGTTATTCAGGTCAGACTAGATCATCATATGGTTCCTTCTGTCTTTAAGAATGGCCGTACTGGGTCAGACCAAAGGTCCATCCAGCCCAGTATCCTGTCTACCGACAGTGGCTAATGCCAGATGCCCCAGAGGGAGTGAACCTAACAGGTAATGATCAAGTGATCTCTCTCCATCACCATCCTCTGACAAACAGAGGCTAGGGACACCACTCCTTACCCATCCTGGCTAATAGCCATTAATGGACCTAACCTCCATTAATGTATCCAGTTCTCTTTTAAACGCTGTTATAGTCCTAGCCTTCACAACCTCCTGAGGCAAGGAGTTCCACAAATTGACGGTGTGCTGTGTGAAGAAGACTTTAAAGTCTAAGACGATCAGAAAGCTATTTTTTAAACACTGATTTTTCTGAAATTAGCTAATTTGACAATGTAAATCAACACAAACCCATACAGTTTATATACAGTTGCGAAGAACAGATCTTATGGGAAATAAATTATGGGAGAGATCTATTTAAACTTGTGATTTGACATGTCAGCAACAAAAAGATAAGCTGTACTGTGTTTTAGCACTAGTATATTTTTGTATAGTCTCACTATCAGAGTTTTCACTTTGCACTGTCACTCAAGTAACAGCAGTTTAAAATCACATTTTTTTACTAAATAAAGTTTCTGCACAGTCAAATCAAGTGTTTTCCAAGTCAAATTCAAGAATCAATGACAAATCAGGAATTTAGTTGCCTGAAACACCAAACTAGTCTGCCTTTCTGTGCCTGAAATTTTAATATGAGCCCAAAGCTGTAACATTAATAAGATCTTTAACACAGAGCCGAGGTCTTGTCTGCACTGACCCCGGAAGTCTTGGCAGCAACCTTTTTGTCCATTTTACAAAGGGAGTTAAAAGTAGTCCCAGGTTTTCACCTGCCACTTAATCCTTCTTACAAATTATTGTGGTTTAATATTCACGTTTCCATATCTTTAAACCCAGCTGAACAACATGCAAAGTGACTGACTGAGCAGGGGAAACGGTTTAACTGACTGTGCACAAATTGCAGCCAAAAATGCACAAGATAGACCAGGGGCTCCTCCAGTCTGTCAGTTACGGGGATTGCAGGTAAAGGCCGAAACAAGACACTCATTCTTGTCCTTCAGCACCTGTTAAGCCCCCTTCCCCTCCCACCTCAGCTGTCAGTGCAGCCCCCTCTACTCTGTGTCCCTCTCCTGATCCTCTTTCCCCATCCCCTCTCGCTCTGTCCCTCTCCCCACAGCCCCTCCTGATCCCCTTTCCCCATCTCCTCTACCCTCTGCCCTTCCTGATCCCCTTTCCCCATCTCCTCTACCCTCTGCCCTTCCTGATCCCCTTTCCCCATCTCCTCTACCCTCTGCCCTTCCTGATCCCCTTTCCCCATCTCCTCTACCTTCTGCCCTTCCTGATCCCCTTTCCCCATCTCCTCTAACCCCCTTTCCCCATCTCCTCTACCCTCCGCCCCTCCTGATCCCCTTTCCCCATCTCCTCTACCCTCCGCCCCTCCTGATCCCCTTTCCCCATCTCCTCTACCCCCCTTTCCCCATCTCCTCTACCCTCCGCCCCTCCTGATCCCCTTTCCCCATCTCCTCTACCCTCCGCCCCTCCTGATCCCCTTTCCCCATCTCCTCTACCCTCCGCCCCTCCTGATCCCCTTTCCCCATCTCCTCTACCCTCTGCCCCCCCCGATCCTCCTTCCCAGTCTCCTCTCGCTCTGTCCCTCTCCTCACAGCCCCTTCTGATCCTCTACCCTCCACCCCTCCTAATCCCTTTTCCCCATCTCCTCTACCCCCCGCCTCCCTTTCCCCATCTCCTCTACCCTCCGCCCCTCCTGATCCCCATCTCCTCTACCCTCCGCCCCTCCTGATCCCCTTTCCCCATCTCCTCTACCCTCCGCCTCCCTTTCCCCATCTCCTCTACCCTCCTAATCCCCTTTCCCCATCTCCTCTACCCTCTGCCCCCCACGATCCTCTTTCCCCGTCTCCTCTCGCTCTGTCCCTCTCCTCACAGCCCCTTCTGATCCCCTTTCCCCACCGTCCCTCTCCGCATCCCCTCTTCGCCTGCCCCGCTCAGCCCCGCCCCGCGGCGATTTGGCCCGAGCCCCGGGCCGTCCGGCCGTCACTCACTTCCCCGCCAGGTCCTTGTGGGAGCCGCTGGAATTCATGAGCTGGGCCAGCTCCTGCCTCACCGCGGCCGCCATCTTCCTTCGCCCCGACAGACAAGGAGGGGGCGCGGTCCTCCAGCTACCGGCGAGAGGGAACCCGCCTCGTCCCTTTGTATCATAGAGGAGCAACGGCTAGACAGGCCCCTGTCCCTGCCAGAAGGGTCACATGACCCCTTCCCCTCTCCCGAACGCTGGCTGCTGCCAGCCAGGTGCAGCGTCTCTGGGATGCGGGACGCCAACCGCGGGGCCTGCCGCTGAGGCGGGAGTGGGTTCGCACACTGAGCCGGGGAGACTACACGAGAGGAGGAGCAGAGCCTCTACCTGGGAGGGGACCCTCAGCTCCCTTCTCCCTCCGGGTCCACGACAACTGGTTCTGAGCTGTTTCTTCCCCCGGCCCCACCCCACTGGGCGAGGCGGCCAGTCCAAGAGTTGCACCCCCTGGTTCAGACGCTGGGCCTGGAAAAGCAGGGTCTTCTGTCTAATGCACTCATATGGACCACAGGGGGGAAGGGGAGAGGAGGGAGTTGTCGCCTTCCCATGGGGTCGCGCTGTCAGAAAAGGAAGGATGCAGGGCCAGGGCCTGATTAGTGGAAGGTGTAGAGCTCTGTTTTGCTGCTCAGCTCTATTTCAATGGTGTTAATAACATGTATATCATACAAACATTATCAGAAGATTTCAGACATTGCAGTATTTATTTTCCCTTTCTAATTTTTTTGTATAGAATTTATGATAGTTGGAAAAGCAGATTAATAATCATACTTTCTCTATTTTTAGGGTTACCAGATAGCATTTGTGAAAAAAACAGGGCAAGGGGTGGGGGGTAACAGGCACCTATATAAGAAAGAGTCCCCCAAAATGGGACTGTCCCTTTAAAAACAGGACATCTGGTCACCCTACCTATTTTACGAATGTATAATTGAGGTCCAATGATGTGTACGTCAGAAGAGCTGAGCACCCACTTCTCCACTTAATTTAATAGAAGTAAAGTGCTGGGTACTCCATTTACTTAAATGGGTGACAACACATATGCCAGGGGCTGCCCACAGGCAGGATTGGGCTTCAGCTGGGATCATTAAAATAGACAAGGAAGTTTATTTTTTATTCATGCACTAACACTAGGGATGCAAACACTGCAGAGAAGTGTTTTAATGGAGACAAAAACAATATATCAATTGGGTTAAATCATTTCAGTTAGGATTTCACTACATTTTAAATTTGTACAGTTAAACACTTAAAACTTAGGAAATGGGCAAGAGAAAGTATTGCTCCTGGTTCCAGTCTTCTGAATTAACTCTCCAATTTTCTCACGCTTGTGCTTTACTGTGGAAATTTCTAGGGTGTGGAGGTGGAAAGCCATTAGTCTCAAAGCAGTGAAGCAAGGTAAATTGTGCTATAGCATATTTAGCAAATCACAATGCAAACGACAGAGAAGTAAACAGAGGAGGTGAGAAAAATGCAACCACTGTGTTATAAGTTATTGAATGTTTCAAGGGGAGGAAAATTCCCTTGTTTGCCCACACCCTATGGAGAGTATCAGAGGGGTAGCCGTGTTAGTCTGAATCTGTAAAAAGCAACAGAAGGTCCTGTGGCACCTTTGAGACTAACAGAAGTATTGGGAGCATAAGCTTTCGTGGGTAAGAACCTCACTTCTTCAGATGCATCTGAAGAAGTGAGGTTCTTACCCACGAAAGCTTATGCTCCCAATACTTCTGTTAGTCTCAAAGGTGCCACAGGACCTTCTGTTACCCTATGGAGAGTACCTATGATACAGAAGCTGGACAGAATAAGTACATTTCCCTTGCAAGAGGGTGAAGGCCCATGAAAAACTGGCATAGGAACTCAGTACTTCACACTTGCATAACACCTTTTAACCAAGGAGGATCACCTTACAAAGTGCTTACAAAGCTGTTACCCCATTTTATAGATGCAGAACTACAGTATTTTTTTTACAATGACTTGACTTAAACAACAAGGAGTCTGGTGGCACCTTAAAGACTAACAGATTTATTTGGGCATAAGCTTTTGTGGGTAAAAAACCCACTTCTTCAGATCCTTGTTTTTGTGGATACAGACTAACACGGCTATCCCCTGATACTTGACTTAAACAGGTTTCTTCCTAGCTATCGTATCGACGATGACAGCAGTCTAGCAGGCTGGATGGGGTGCGGTTCAGCAGTGCCCAGCAGCGTGCTAGGAGCGGAGGTCACCGGAGGGATTGCACTACAATGCATCCCTACGGCCGGGGCTCTCCCCGCTGTTCTCCAACCCAGTGCGACGCTGGCTGCATAAGTAGCAGCGCCATCCACACGCACAGCCAAGCTCCTCCCTCAGTCTCCCAGCCCGGCCCTGCTCTGCCCCTTGCTCCCCACCCACGCAGCGCGGTCGCCAGCCCCGCGTTGGGGTGCAGCGGGACGTGATGTGGTCACGCATCCGGAAGCGCCTTGTGCCGCGGCAGGAAGGAAGCGGCGGGCATATGGGGGGGAGGAGGAGGAGTTGCGCTCGCGCGCTCGCTTGGTGACGCGAAGTCGGTTGCCAGGGTGTCGCTGCGCATTATTATGGGATGTGGCGGTGGAATGGCGCTGGGCGCGTGATTTTGAACAAACACGGAACCTGTCCCTGGTGCTGCCGCTGCTGAGAGCGGAGCGCGAGCCCAGGGGGGAGGAGGGGGCAGCCGCGGCGCGAGCCCGGGGGAGGGGGGAGCGCGAGCCCGGTGAGTGTGAGCGCGGGGGGGCCCTGCGGGGTGGGGGGGGAAGGGAGGGAGCACCAGCCGGAGGGGGAGGAGGTGCCAGGGGGAGCCCAGCGTGTCGCCCTTCGTAGCGCCGCCCAGGCCCCCCGGCCCCATCCCTGGGGGCCACCCACCCCGCGGGCTGCCGGGCGGGGGGGCTCGCCCGCGCCAGCGGGGACAGGCCGGGGGGGCTCCCCGCCCCGCCCCCCGCAGCGCCGGGGCGCGATCCCCGCTGGGCGCCTGTCCCCGGACTGCAGCGCGGTGCGGGCAGCCCCCTGTCAGCGGGGCAGCGGCCCGCCAGAGCGGGCGGGCGGGCGGCGCAGGCCCGGCCAGCGCCACAGCACAGCCCTGCGCCGCCTCTGCGGGCCGGCTTGCGCACCTCCGCGCATCGGGCCCGGCACCCGCCGGCGGGCAGGGGCTGGTGCAGCCCCCCGGCCCCTGCCTGGGCTCGATGGTCTGCTTCATTGCTGGGATCGGGGCGAAGCGACACCGAGAGGCTGGCGGGGTCACCTCTGCCCCGGCTGCGTTGGCAGGGGAGGCTGCTGGGCCGGAGCTGGGCCCCTTCGGCGGGTTGGTGGCCACTGGGGCTTTTGTGGCATGTACCGTGGTGTGGGTTTATTTACTCTTTGTCCTTTTGTCTGTGTAAATAAACAGTGTCCAGAGACACAGCAGATTCTGAAAGTGAAAAATAAAATCATTTGATGTGTGACTGTTTAATTGTTATGACAAATATGTTGACATTTTATAGTAACTTGTATAATAACTAATAGCGTTCTTTATGTGACTCTGTTAACCATAGAACATTTTAAGGAATTCAAGAGTTCAAAAGAACTGGGATTCACTCTGGCATGGTTTTTTGGAGCAAAGATCAAAAGGAGAGAAAAGCAGGACTAACAGTTTGGGGCTTTATTACATCAATCTCTCTCTTCTTAAAAAAAAAAATCAAATCCATAAATGTGCATGGGATTTTCACTTTCTCTGCGTACCTCAGTGTATAAATAAGGATGTTTATACATGGGGCAGTGTAGAGTAGAAATGAATAATGAATCATTGCAAAAGTTCATTTTAGATATGCATCTCTGAAATGCAAAATGGTATGCTACATCTCAAAATTGTCAGCTCCTTCTTTATTATGGTAGTGTTTTTCTAACTCGGGTATAGTAAAACCAATGGTAACACTATATGGGAAGATGAATCTATAGACATTTTCTAGATAATGGCTGAAATTAGGTCAAATTTATAACTGGAAATTAAATAGGTAAATTCAGTGGCTTGCCTGAAACTGGTGTATCTGACAACCCCGTCCTACCGAAGAGGGGAGGAGGTTCTCCGCTCACTCTGTGTTGAAGCCCTGATAATATGCCTTCACCTTTGTATGGTCTGGGGACCCTTTGCAGAGGGGGAATAGCTTTTAAGTATTACAGAGCATTCCTTCCTTGTGGTTGAGTATTCTTCCCCATAGTACCATTATATTTGCCTAAATTTCTAAGGTATTGATAATTTTGGCTGTTTAGTTTTCCTTTGAGTTGTAACTTTGTCTAGGAGTTCTGTGCCAGTTATAGCTGCTGGCACTCGCCTCCCCACACCCCAAAAAGAACAAAATGTAAACCAGTTAGAATCAGATGCAACAGTACTTGTGTCACTTCTCATGCTCCATGTCTACCATATGTTGTGTTGGGAAGGAAATTTTCCTGACTCAGATTGCCAGTGACTTTGTAGGTTTTTCACCTTCTGCTGCAGTATGGGGTACAGGTCACTTGATCCAAATTATCTAGCTATATCTCACTTAATCAATTCCCTGCCATTGTAGGTGCCTTGAGCATTGGTGCACCACAATCCCTCTTATTCTCTGCCTGTGTTACATACGTTTAGGCTTTGTCTACACTACAAAATTAAGTCAACCTAAGTTAGGTCAAAATACAGCAACAACAGTAATTACTGTGGTAGTTCATGTCCACAGTATGCCCCCTCTGTCAGTGGTGTGCATCCTCACCAGGAGCGCTTCCACTGACAACTTTGTGGGGCATTGCTAGAGCCCCCAACCCCGGGCTGAGAGCTAACAGGCAATGTAAGTAATGTAATGTCTACACAGACACTATGTTGCCCTAACTGCATCGATCTAAGCTCTACGTCTCTCACGGAGGTGAAGTTAATAGTTCGGTGTAATGGGTGACATACATTGGCAGTAGCAACGTTCTAATGTAGACACAAGTTAGGTTGATGTAAATTGCCTTACGTTGACCTAACTTTACTGCCGACCAACCCTTAATTTCCTGTATGCTGTAATATTTTGGTCTAGTTTGGGTTGTTTGGTTTAGTGTGTAGGCAGCCTATGATATACAGGAGGTCAGACTAGGTGATCTGATGGCTCCTTATGGGCTTAAATTCTATGACTTTGAAGGATCTTGTAGGTTGGTGACTACTTGTCTGAAATACCTTTAGGGGCAGTCCTAGAATTCTTGGCCTGAGAGTAATTTATTTTTTGTTTTTAATTTTCATACTTCTTGTGCTCTAACTAAAAACATTTGCTCTATTACAATAATATTTTGTAGGCATGTTTTTTTCATGAGACTAATTTTCCTGATACAGTTTATAAAATGGCCCTGGCACTGATGTTTTAGAAGTGTTGAATGGAAAAAACAAAACAGGTAGTTGGCTGCCATGGTACAGTAGCCTAATGTCAGAATGGTCACTTTCTGTTACTTTGTACTTCCATACAATCATCTAGAATGTAACTTTTGGGGAGGGACCTTAATTTAATCTGCTGTGAAGTTTTCAAAATGAAATCAAACTCAAACAAATATAATCTGCAGTAAAATATTTCCCCTTTCCCTAAGTGTCAAAATCTTTGCCTGAGCTCGGCTATTTTTCTGCCATCTTTGTATTTTTGTCATAAGGTATGAGTGTATAGGTTGGCCAAGGTGACAGCAGCTTGGTTCTCTGAGTCACAGGTGCTAGAAAAAGTTCAGGTTGAAGTTTGTTGTTTAGGAGCTCATGTAGCTGACAGCAGCAAGGCATGCAGCGGTCTCACGGTCAGCGTGTACAGGGGCTTGTGTTCTTGCTTTTGTGCTAGTTCCAGGCGTAGCATCCATGTAATAACTTGTATTTCTAAACCACCTATCTCTTCTCCTTCCCCCATTTGGTGTCTGTCACTCACTTCCTTGTCACTCAGGAGCAACTCTCCTCCCCTTTCTCCCTGGGAGGAGGGAGGGCAGGCGGGGTATTTGGGGGGGGGAGAGGGGGTAGATGGATGGGTGCACTGCCACCCCCCACGTCCTCACACACGTGCAGACAAGAGAGCGCCCTGGCCCGTCGCGACCCTCCGCGCAGCCCGGCCCGGTGTGGGGCTTGGAGGGAGGGCGAGCGGGCGGGGCTCCCCGGGGTGGGTGGGTCTGGCCGGGCCCGGGGGCGGAGGCTGCGCTTGTTGCCGAGCTGGGATGCGATGGTGATGACGAGGTGAAAATGGCGGATCTTTCGAAATCCAATCCCGGCCCCTGACATACCAGCATCGGCAGCAAAAGAGCCCCAGCGGCTCCCCCCTCCTCCGCCTACCGCTGCCAGAGGCCGGCCGCCCCCGGCCCTATTGCTCCGGGACCAGCCGCCCTGCAGCCACTCAACCCCTCCGTGCCCCTGCCCAGCCGGAGCTGGGGTTCCTGCCACCGACCCTGCTGCTGCTGCTTCGCCTGAGCGGTGAGACCCCCCCCACGCAGCGGCTGGGGCTTGTGCCCTGCGGACGGGGCTGGCCGGGCCGGGAAGGTAAGAACAGCAGGGGCTCGGGCTGTGCAGAGGAGAGAGAATTGGGAGCTGCTGCTAAGGCCTAACCCACCTTCCAAGGTCTTAGCTTCTGCTTGACCTGTGCAGTGGTATCGAAGGTGGTTCCAACAAAATGACTCAGTGTATTATCCTATAGCACCTGCGTTGACACACTATATGGCCTTATGCAGGGAGAAATCCGTGGGGAAAGAAATGACTCATTCTGCCAACTTTTTGTTTTTAATATATATATATATATAGAGAGAGAGAGAGAGAGACACACACACACACACAGTATATATCTATATAAAGGATGGAGGTGTATATTAAGGTACTTGTGGGGCTATTATGGCTTTAAAAATAAAAAAGCAATTGCTTTCTCAGAAAGGTGGTGGTACTTATATTCATCATGGGTGGGCTGTGATAGAGACTAAAATCCTTTTATAAAGCATGGCTACTCCTGGGTTGCTGTGATCCTCAAATAATATTCATAGAGTGCCCTAGTCAAGCATTAGCTAGCAACATGCATCCTCTTTTCCCTTTGACAGGTGTAAAAGACCACTGAGATAGTAGTATTGCACCATCTTCTTGGTATCAAAATTTCTCAGGGTTTGGTTGTTTTGTAAACCCCATGGTTTTATTGATGTGCCACTGTTCTGAAAGAATAACCTCATTCATCACTTTAGTAGATGTTAATGATACAAAGTAACCTTCAGGGTTATAAACTGGTGTTTAGTCACTACAGGTTTATGCTTAGGTTCAACAGAAATTCCTGATCAACATCAAAATATATCATCCCTGATAGCATAGAGAGAGAGAGAAGGTGGGTAAGAATAGTTTTTGTCTTTAGTATTGTGAGACCAGCACAGCTACCAACCCTGCATGCAGATAGCATATAGGGCATTTTTCTGCCAAGTCATTTTTGTTCAAGATCTGGTCACATTACCAAATTTACAGAGTTAGGCATCATGCTGTAGCATTGTTTGGTTTTGCTTGTGTAGATGGTACCTAGCTGGGTTAGAGCCACTCTCCCAAGCTATGGCAGAGATCCTGAGAGGTGCAGAACACCTATAATTCCCATTGCTCAGAATTTATGAGGGGCGTGCCCCAGACTACAGTCCTAACTAGGTAGTATAAAATGCTTGAGGTGTTACAAGAGTACACTAGATAGTTCAGCTAGGCCCTTAGACCTCTTTAAATTACTCGTTTCTATAACTTCCTGAAAAAAATCTTTTGGCTTAAAATTTCTTGTGCATTATTGTTTAAATAGAATTCATCCTACATCTCTACCCCAATATAATGCTGTCCTCGAGAGCCAAAAAAAATCTTACCGCCTTATAGGTGAAACCGTGTTATATCGAACTTGCTTTGATCCGCCGGAGTGTGCAGCCCCCCCGGAGCACTGCTTTACTGCGTTATATCAGAATTAATGTTATAGCGGGTCACGTTATATCGAGGTAGAGGTATTTTTCTAAAATCTCATACAGTAGAACCTCAGAGTTACAAATACCTCAGGAATGAAGGTTGTTTGTTGCTCTGAAATGTTCACAATTCTGAACAAAATACTATGGTTGTGCTTTTGAAAGTTTACAACTGAATATTGACTTAATACAGCTTTGAAATTTATGCTGAAGAAAAGTGCTGTTTTTAACCATCTTAATTTAAAAATGAAACACCCCAGAGAAGGTTCCTTACTTTATCAATTTTTTAAAACTTCCTTTTTATTTTTAGTTGTTTACATTTAACACAGTACTGTACAGTATTTGCTTTTTGTCCCTGCTGCCTGATTGTATACTTCCTGTTCCAAATGAGGTGTGTGGTTGACCAGTCAGTTCAGAACTCTGCGGTTCTACTGTACTTGCTGTGAACTTTGTCCTCACTGAGGCCAAGTGCCTTTCACATGTTGGAATACATTGGTTTAGACATGTTAAGTACTTTATTCTAAAATCCCATGACACATTCAGTACATGGATTTACCATTTTTTTAAAACCCACTGAAATATGGAACGCCAGATGTATCTGCACATGTGCAGGTGTATCTGGAATGCAGTACATTGAAATGCAGTGTCAGCTGGTTAAAAGGGATCAATTAGACTTGTTTTGAATTCTGAGCCTTTTTCAGTCTTAACTATCATCCCTCCTCGTGCAACAGCATAGTATTATTTAGAAGGGTTTGTCCTTAGTAACTCTATGAATGAGTTTAAACTGATTGCACGGTATGTATTCTGAGCTTTAGGTTTCAGAAGTTATTGCTCCATACATTATGATTAGTGGAATGCCATAAGAGGAGCAGGAGAAAGCTGTTAGAGGTTTGGTGCTTCTTCCCCTATCACTTTAAGGCCACGTCTACACTAGCGAGCTTACAGCAGCACAGCTATACTTGCTGAGGTGGTTTTATTATGTCGATGGGAGAGCCCTCTCCCGTTGGCTTAGAGTGGCTCTATTGCTGACATAAGTTGTAGTGTGCACACCGCTATGCCAGCAAAACTTAAGTTATTCAGAGGGGTGGTTCCCCTCCCCCCCCCCCACACACACACTTCTGAGCCACATACATTTTGCTGACATAAGTGGTAGCATAGAATGGCCTAACTCTCTTCATGTTTGACACTTCCTCCCCTGGATTTAAGATAGCATTAGAGCTGTCCTATGGTAATGGCCCTGCATTTAGTTTTGTCCAGATTAATAATCAGACCAAGAGGCGCCCTAGGAGTCTGATGGCCTTTGTGATGCTTATAGGCAGTGTTTGGAGTGCACTGAACAGCTAAGTCCTTTTTTCTGCTAAATTTAATATACTGCACATTCACAAACACTATTTCTACGTAAGTAACATTTTCCCAAGTATGTATACATTGCTTATTAAGGTTGTGTGAGTACATGGTACTTTAAGTTGCATTATAACGAACACTTAAAATACCCTATTACTGCATAGTACATGTTTGCCATACCAGATCAAACAACTGACAGGGGTCACCACCTGATGCTTCAGAGCAGAGCTTGAATAGTTCACCACCTCTTGATAGCCAGGGGTAGATAAAGCTGGGAATAGAGAAGGTTCTGGGAATTCTTCCACAGAGATGGGCCTAGATCCTGATTAGATGCGCCATCTTTTGTTTCAACTGCTGAATGGTAGAGGAAGTCTGCCACTGATGCTCTTTCTTTCCTCTAGCTGTTGGAAAGATGAGCTTATGGCTAAGGGACTCACGAGGATAGTGTTCAATGCTTTGCTGTGCCTTCAGAATGTGTGAACCCAGGCTAGTCACTTCATCTCTGTGTGTCTCTATTCCCCCTTCTGTAATAAATGGAATATTACTCTCCTACTTCCCAGGGAGGATACATTTAGTGATATTTGAGGAGCTCAGATTCTACAGGACTGGGCACCATATGAGCACCTACATAGAAGGTCATCTTGTTGCTGCTTTCTCTGCTCAAAAGCTCCTGAGGGAAGTGAGAAAAAATTATTTTCTCCACTAACAGTTTTTTGGGTGGTCCTCCCTTGTGAATAACTTATCTGCCGCTGTTCATAGTTGTCCAGATCAGCAGGGTAAAACTGATGAGATTCTTGCTTGCACTGCTGTCCACAGGATTTTGACGAGCAGCAGTGAAAATGACTAGAATCTTGTTAATCTGACAGTGCTGTTTATTAAAGCTATGGACAGCAACAGATTAAGTTTGTCTGCATAGACTCATACCCTTTAAGATCAGAAGGGACCATCATGATCTCTAGTTCAAGGGTTCTCAAACGAGATTACTATACAACCCCAGCAGGGGGAACCAAAGCCTGAGCCCACATGAGGCCCATCACACAGGGTGGGGGAGCCAAAGCCAGAGCTCCACTGCCCCAGGTGGGGAAGGGGGTCAAAGCTGAAGCCCAAGTGCTTCCGCCCCAGCCAGGGGGCCTGAGCCCTGACAGCCAGGGCTCAGTCCCTTGGGCTTTGGCCCCAAGCCCCAACAAGTCTAAGCCAGCCCTGACAAGCCCATTAAAATGGGGTCCTGACCCACAGTTTGAGAACTGCGGATCTAATCTGACCTCCTGACCATTGCAGGCCACAAAGCCTCACCCACTGTGTAATAGACTCCTAACCTCTTGCTGAGTTATTGAAGTCCTCAAATGATGGTTTAGAGACTTCAAGTTACAGAGAATCCACCATTTGCACTAGTTTAAACCTGCAAGTGACCCATACCCCAGGCTACAGAGGAAAGCAAAAAATTCACAGGGTCTCCAACAATCTAACCCCGGGGTAAACTCCTTCCTGATCCAAATATGGGTTAGCTTCCTAATGCAAAGGTAATGTAGTTTTAAGACCAGCTTTGCTAGTAACTTAAAAGGGATACATCTGCACTATATGGCATACTCACCACATATGCACTTCCTGGAGTCAGGCTGTTATCATAGCTTTTTCCTCCAGCACCCTCTGCAGGCCACCTGTCTTTGCACATCCCTGATTTCCAAGGTCTTCTGTGACCTGGCCTTCTGGGCAAGTCACATAAAAGTTCTAAACTTCTTCTGAGATAACAAAAAAAGTCTACTGAAAAGCCAAGTAAACCTCTAAACTAATGAGTCTTCCACCCACTGAGACTCCACTGAAGTGCTAGTACTGGCCCTACCTTTGGGCTTCCCTCCCACAGGCACCTAACCTATTCATGCAGAGTTCTTCCTCTGTTGTTTCTTGTTTAGCAGGGTTTTCCCCTACTGACTCATCTTCCTGGGAACTCCAGCAGCTTCCCCATGGCCTCTCCCATGCTCTTTCTAGGTCTTACCTTAGGGTTCATACCCCCAAGAAACTATCTTGGTCCAGTAGGTTTTTCCTGGAAGAGTGTCCTGCCTTTTCTGCAGCCATTCCCAAAGTCTGCTTATAAAGTCTAGCTGACTAACAGCTCATATCTAGTTTTGGCCAGGAGGCAATAAAGCATTCACCCAATAGGCATGGAGCCTGTTGCTAATTGGGTTCCCCCACCACAACCACCTCTTTCTCCTCTAGCAGGTGATGGGGATTTACGCAATCACAGTCTGCTTGATATCTAGTCAGTTTTAAAAAAGAGTTTATAGAAGTTTCCGTATTACACCTACTCCCTAAATTCCTATTGCCAGTCTTTATGGTTTTAATATCAAATTTTACTATGAAATATTTTTTCTCCCATTTGTGTGAAAGCCTAACACAAAGAGGGTAACTGATTATACAAAGGAGGTAGTTGAAACTGATCACACACAAAAGCATGCCAAAGTGGTCAAATGCACAAGGTAAGCAAGTTGAAAAAATAGAAAAAAGCTTTTGTCTGTAATCTTTCACTTACACTAATTAGAGGTGTTACTTGTAACAATAGTAGGTAAAAAATATTTTCAGACAGACATAAGATTTTAAGTTGGTGTTGCTTTAATTTTTTAAAAAATGAAATCTTTAATTGTGCAGAAATAGCTGATTAGGGAAAGATTCCTACTGGTGTGAGAGCAAATTGATTTTTCAAGCTATGCTTTTGAAGACGAGAACCACCTGATCTCCCTGTAATGAACCTAACATGACTTACTAGTTTTCTCAGCTTTAGAAATTAAATATATGAGACCTATATTGCCTAATATATCCAATATTGATGACATTTTATAGTTATAACTTAAATGCACAAAACTAATGAAATTGTCATGACTCCCACAGTTAGCATACTTTACCCATCTTGTATAGATGCAGTACCTTACTTGAATATAAGTTCTGTTACACATAAAAGCATATATTTAATAACATTGAGAAGTACAGAATGATAAATAAGTGTGAGGGAGATGAGTTGTAATTGCCTTGAGAGAACCATAACTTTGAATTTTCTGATTCTTGTCTGGTCGCATTTGTTTAACATAATGTCTGAGAATGTAAGGGGTGTTTTTTGGCAAAACATCTGTTTAATTTTTGTTTAGTAGTTCTTGGGAATAATTAAAGGAAAAAAACTGGTTCTTTGCTCACTATGTATTGCAACTGGATAGGATAGGGAGCAGGGATTTTTTTTTGTCCTGAAATTGCTTGCTTTGGCATTGATATTTGATAAATCTTAATAATTTCTCTCATGTCACTGTGAAGAACAAAGTCCTCTAGGACAGCAGTTCTCAGCCAGGGGTCCAAGGCCCCCTGGGGGGCTGTGAGCAGGTTTCAGGGGGTTTGCCCAGCAGGGCCAGCATTAGACTCACTGGGGTCCAGGGCAGAAAGCCCAAACCCCACTACCTGGGGCTGAAGCTGAAGCCTGAGCAACTTAGTTTCACTGGGCCCCCTGTGGCATAGGGCCCTGGGCAGTTGCTCTGCTTGCTGGCCCTACCTTTCATATACAGAAAAACAGTTGTTGTAGCACAGGTGGGCCGTGGAATTTTTATAGCATGTTGGGAATATAAGATTATATATATATAATCTTCCTACTATATTTTCCACTACATGCATGTGTGTGTGTGTATATATATATATATATATATATATATATATATATATATATATATATACACAGAGAACATGAAACAATGAGTGTTACCATACACACTATAAGGAGAGTGATCAGTTCATGTTCTCTGTGTATATATATATATATATATATATATATATATATATATATATCTTCCTACTATAGTTTCCACTACATGCATCCGATGAAGTGGGCTGTAGCCCACAAAAGCTTATGCTCAAATAAATTTGTTAGTCTCTAAGGTGCCACAAGTACTCCTGTTCTTTTTCCTTGTTGTGTGGTGCCTTTACACTTGGCCACCTGCCACCAATAGGCAACAGAGGGTCTATGCCTTCCTCACCAAGGACACCTGATGAAGGAGGGCATAGATCACAAACAAGGAAGGAACTCTTGGCTTCCCTTGTGAAGGAACAAAGCAGGGCTGGCTTTGTCTTCGAAGACAGGGATGACCCCCCTCTGAAAAAATTGGTGTCAGACAGATTGAGGGCCCTGTCTGTAGTGTCTAACGCCTCATCAGCATAAGAATTTCCACTCTGAGAAGTGAGCCTTCCCCTGTTGAAACGTTATTGGTGTTAGCAAGTGGCTTAAGTCACAGGCTGCAGGAATGCGGGGAACTTGCTCTTCACGTAGTGGAGCTGTCCTTTCCTAGATCGTTTCATGACAGACAGCATTTTAATTGTCCTCAGTTCTGTTCCAGAACAAGTGAGGACAAACTTGGATCACAAATGCATTTCTGTTAAACTGGAGGGAAAAAAGTGCTTTATTTGATTCTGTTAGCGATTTAAAAATAAATAAATAAATAAATAAATGAACCAAACTAGACCATGGCGCAGAGAGTTTGTTCCAGCATGGGCCAGACAGTATTAGAACACAGATCGCCTAGATTTGTCATTGGGGGTCTTTGTTTCTTCTAGCGATATCAGTGGCCCTGCTGTCTCAGGAACTCAGACTTGGCTTGCATTTCAGTCTGAAATTGCACTATGCCACAGCTTGGATAACAAGACATGGAATAATTCTGTCATCGTATGCTATGTGCAAGGGGACTTTTTAGTGGAAAATGTTTTTACTTGGGATAGTAGATAATAATCCATTTCCACATTCTGGGTGTATGTAATCTATTTTGGGCTACCTATTCTACCTAAAATCTCTCAACCTATCCTTGTCTTTTATAAAGGTACGTGTCTGCCATCTCAGCGTGTCATCTGCAATGGACAGTTCTATTGCATTCAGCCCTCTCATTATCAAAACATTCCTGAAAGGTGTAGTGAACAGTTCCCCTCTAGTCAGAGATCTTAACTCTGTGCTGATATGTTTGGTGGACTCACCATTTGAGCCATTGGAAGTGTGCTTTTTATTCCACCTGCTAGAAAAGACAGCAGTTATAATCAGAGTTTTATCTCTGAGCAGAGTGGGTGGCAGGTTTTAATTCTCTCTAATGTATTCCACAGGGACAACTTTGTCCTGCATTGTCATCCAAAATTTATTCTGACACAAAAATGCTATGTTGTGTAACAGTCACAGTTGCTCACGTTTGGGCTAGTAATAGTTGACATTAAAACCTAGGAGTTCTGCCAATAAGCTATCACACACACAACAACCAATCAACAATAAGATATACTAAGCACAATATTTATTTGTCCCATTCAACACAGTTACAAGCAAACCATCTAACAAAGCAAGCTTATCCGTTCGTGTGTTATGGTCCAAGCATAACATTTAAAAACAATCAGAGACAATTGTGTCCTTCCATAAGAAAGTTTCAGTGATCAGTGTACATCAACACTAGAATACTTTATTTTTGGTTATGCAGTTCTTCAAATTCAGGCTATCTTTAAGACCACATTAATAGATATTAAATAGCATGCCAGTAGCCATCATTCATTCTATTAATCCAACACTTCACATGCCAGCAGCACATTGTGGTAGTGCCTGTACAAATCTCATAAACCTAGAAAATGAATGTCTAGAAATGAGATGAAAAAGCAAAGGATAGTGTCCTGAGAATCTCAAAGCATTTTATATAGGTGGGTCACTTTTCCCTAATTTTTTAGATAGGGAAACAGAATCACAGAGTGATTACTAAAGGGACAGTCTGGAGCATGGACATACGACTTCTTACAGAATGAAGTGAGAATTACAAAAAAAAATCTAACAGCATAGCTAATTGGGTTCTGAGTATGGCCTCTGGAAATAAACTGGTCTCTCATACCAGTATTGGTCTTGTTTCCAGTCAACATCACTTTTAGGTTTTAATTCAAAAGCATAGGCTTGGGTTACAAGCTCCGCAAAGGACATTTTGTTTTTTTTGTTTTTGTTTAAACAGTTCCATCAGAATAAAAATTTGCTGTTGGTCTTCACTTTTATAAAACCTGTATTTGAGAGTAAATTGGACCACACAATGTCCTAAGTGACTTGTCCAAGGTTACACAGTGAATCAGTGCTGGGTGGAAACAAAGCTCAAGTCTCCTGATTCCCAGCTTCCTGGTCTAACCATTAGAAAACGTTGCATTCACTATTTGATTCCCAAAAAGAAAAGGGAACAAAAGTCATTTTTACAACAGCTTCAGAACTTTCTAGCCTTGAGTATTAGGCCCCTTTGTTCCTGTATTGGTCCATTTCACAAGAAGACTAGGGAGAAGGAGGAGTAGTGGACTTTGTGAAATTGAAAGTCAGGTTCAAATTTCCTGTAAATAAGAAATTACATCTGAAACTTGCCTGATGCCGAAAATCATAAGCTGTAAATATTTCACCAGAAGCAATAAAGCAATTAAAATTTCTTGTGATCCTCCTGATACATTTGTCTTACAGCATTAGAAAGGGAAGACATAGCACATTATCGTCCCTTATTTCACATATTTTCAGTGTTAAAACTTGCAGTTGCATAATAACTAGAAGAGAGATGTGCAGTGCAATAAATAGTTATAAATCCAGCAATCACTATCTATCTCTTTATGGAAGTAGCAGAGTTTTTGGTGATAAAAGTGAATTTTCAAAATGCTTAGCAGTTTGTTGCTAATGATAGAAAGATAACTGATGTATGATAGTTGTTAGAGAATTCTTGTTAAAAAAATTAATATTCGGTGTTCCATTTCTGACCTATGAAGGCTCCTTGATTTTTTTTAAATAAATGCTTAAATGTGACCTCCACACTATTCAAAAATCACAGAAATAAAATTCTTAGATTTAGAATATTGTTGTGCTTGAAGTGCGTGTGTATGTGTGTTTACACACATACATATCACAGACAAAAATAAAAGACCACAAAACTCCTAATTAAAATCAGGTTAATTTAAAAATTACATTATATAAATCAGTGAGGCCAGTGAGTTGCTAGTGAAGTGTAATTAGTCATTTATTTTCTTATGATCTGTTTGCCTTCACAAGTGATCTGATATGAATTCCATACATAATGTGGAGATGGGCAGGCATCTTACTTGTATTTTGTTTTTAAACCTATACCTGCTGTAATTTAGTGCACTGAATTGTTGGGGCACCTTTTACTGTGTATTAAAAATACTCCTGTGGTTAAGGGAAGATTCTGCTACTCTTGTCAAGCACCAGTTAGGGAACTTAAATATAATCCTTTAGGGGTTTGTAATATTACTGTCACCAGGTTATTTAGGCCCCAACTGTTTAATGTCTTTGTGGGTAATATTATATTGTTTTAATTTCATCATGAAGGATAAAGGGGAGACAACTCTTCCTAGTGACAGGAGCAGGGGATTGGGACTCAGGCCTTTCTGGCTTTGCACATGATTCACAATGTGATGGTAGGCATCTTATCTATCTTTTTAATGCCTCAGTTTAATCCATGTGTAAAATGGGTATAATATTTACATTACTCCTGAGGATGTTTCATATTTGGTGCGATCCTCAGCTAAAAGCGCCTTTTTATTTGCAAATTACTGCAATTAAGTTCTTATCTTCATCTCACCTGTGTTGTACTGAGATTCTTCTGCTTGTCCTGAGCTCTGTTGAGGATCTGGGAATAGTAGGATAGGACCTGAGTTTCCTAGATATAATAGATGAGTTAAATTCAAGTGACAGCCTTAACAGTACCTAATTGCCATTTATGCCTTTTGGAAATTTTCCCCCCAAATGTGAATGTGTTGCAATTATTTTTGTTTAGTTTCCTCTGTTTTTAAGACCAGGATTCAGCTAATGATGGAATAATAATATGTTGCATAAGACACATCGGGAATTATCGTCTTACTAGGAGGTACTTTTCCATACAGTATTATTATCTGTTTTTGGCAACACAGTGCCCCATTGAAATCTGTGTTGTAAGTATTCTATTCCCTGCAGTGAGATTCTGCAAAGTAAACTATAAAATGTGGTTTAACTGCTTATGGAGCAGTGCTCTTAAGATACACCAGTAACATACTATGTAATTATTATACAACATGCTATATAAAGTCCCACTACAATTTGTAGTTTAAGTATTTTGTTTATTGCAATGGACCTTTGTACAGTAACAATAGTGCTTAGATACCATCGCTGGTAAATAGTATCAATGGTCAATGAGGGTCTGGCTAGAGAATCTTGCCTACATGCTCGGGGTTCTACTGATCGCCATATTTGGGGTTGGGAAGGAATTTTCCTCCAGGGTAAATTGGCAGAGGCCCTGGAGGTTTTTCGCCTTCCTCCGCAGCATGGGGCGGGGGTCGCTAGCTGGAGGATTCTCTGCGACTTGAAGTCTTTAAATCACAGGATTTGGGGACTTCAACAGCTGAGTCAAGGGAAAGGGGGTGGGTCAGCTTTTGTGGCCTGCATCATGCAGGAGGTCAGACTAGATGATCATAATGGTCCCTTCTGACCTTAAAGTCTATGAGTCTATGAGATACTACTCCTGCTGAAATTACTGGCAAAGGGCTTGATCTTGAGAGGTGCTGAGTGTTGCAACCCATCTGAAATCAGTGTGAATTGTGTGTGCTCCCTGCCACTCAGTATCAGGCCCAGAATGACAGCTGAAACATTTCTTGTTCCAAAGTTTCAGAGTGGTAGCCATGTTAGTCTGTAGCAGCAAAAAGAACGAGGAGTACTTGTGGCACCTTAGAGACTAACAAATGTATTTGGGCATAAGCTTTCATGGGCTAAAACCCACTTCATCGGATGCATGCAGTGGAAAATACAGTAGGAAGATATATATACACAGAGAACATGAAAAAATGGGTGTTGCCATACCAACTCTAACTAGACTAATCAATTAAGGTGGGCTATTATCAGCAGGAGAAAAAAAACTTTTGTAGTGATAATTAGGATGGCCCATTTCAAACAGTTGACAAGAAGGTGTGAGTAACTGTAGGGGAAAAATTAGCATGGGGAAATAGTTTTTACTCTGTGTAATGACCCATCCACTCCCAGTCTTTATTCAAGCCTAATTTAATGGTGTCCAATTTGCAAATTAATTTCAGTTCTGCAGTTTCTCGGAGTCTGTTTTTGAAGTTTTTTTTGTTGGAGAATTGCGACTTTTAGGTCTATATGCATCCGAAGAAGTGGGCTGTAGTCCACGAAAGCTTATGCTCTAATAAATTTGTTAGTCTCTAAGGTGCCACAAGTCCTCCTGTTCTTCTTTTTGCGGATACAGACTAACACGGCTGCTACTCTGAGACTTTTAGGTCTGTAATTGAGTGACCAGAAAGGTTGAAGTGTTCTCCGACTGGTTTTTGAATGTTATAATTCTTGATGTCTGATTTGTGTCCATTTATTCTTTTGCGTAGAGACTGTCCAGTTTGGCCAATGTACATGGCAGAGGAGCATTCCTGATACATGATGGCATATATCACATTGGTAGATGTGCAGGTGAACGAGCCCCTGATGGTGTGGCTGATGTGATTAGGTCCTATGATGGTGTCCCTTGAATAGATATGTGGACAGAGTTGGCAACGGGCTTTGTTGCAAGGATAGGTTCCTGGGTTAGTGTTTTTGTTGTGTGGTGTGTGGTTGCTGGTGAGTATTTGATTCAAGTTGGGGGGCTGTCAGTAAGCAAGGACTGGCCTGTTTCCCAAGATCTGTGAGAGTGATGGATCATCCTTCAGGATAGGTTGTAGATCCTTGATGATGCTCTGGAGAGGTTTTAGTTGGGGGCTGAAGGTGACGGCTAGTGGCGTTCTATTACTTTCTTTGTTGGGCCTGTCCTGGAGTAGGTGACTTCTGGGTATTCTTCTGGCTCTGTCAATCTGTTTCTTCACTTCAGCAGGTGGGTATTGTAGTTTTAGGAACACTTGATAGAGATCTTATAGGTGTTTGTCTCTGTCTGAGGGATTGGAGCAAATGCGGTTATATCTTAGAGCTTGGCTGTAGACAATGGATTGTGTGATGTGGTCTGGATGAAAGCTGGAGGCATGTAGGTAAGTATAGCGGTCAGTAGGTTTCCGGTATAGGGTGGTGTTTACGTGACCATCGCTTATTAGCACTGTAGTGTCCAGGAAGTGGATCTTTTGTGTGGACTGGTTCAGGCTGAGGTTGATGGTGGGATGGAAATTGTTGAAATCCTGGGGGAATTCCTCAAAACCCATTTTTTTTCCATGGGTCCAGATGATGAAGATGTCCTCAATGTAGTGCAAGTAGAGTAGGGGCGTTAGGGGACGAGATCTGAGGAAGCGTTGTTCTAAGTCAGCCATAAAAATGTTGGCATACTGTGGGGCCATGCGGGTACCCATAGCAGTGCCGCTGACTTGAAGGTATATATTGCCCCCAAATGTGAAATAGTTGTGGGCGAGGACAAAGTCACAAAGTTCAGCCACCAGGTTTGCCGTGACATTATCGGGGATACTGTTCCTGACGGCTTGTAGTCCATCTTTGTGTGGCATGTTGGTGTAGAGGGCTTCTACATCCAGAGTGGCCAGGATGGTGTTTTCTGCAAGATCACCGATGGATTGTAGTTTCCTCGTTCTTCTTGTTCCAAAATGTGTGTTTAATGTGATATTGTCATCTGTTCTGAAATCTTCCACTGCTTGGCCCTAAAGGGACACTGTAAACTTAAGCATCATATTCTAAATAAACTTCTTTGCCTTGGTTACCCTTGAGGTAATGAAAAATGAAATAATTTTTAGATTTACTTTACCCCATTTATGTTCTTCATTTACTTTTTGCGGTTCTCTCATTTTGGATAATGAAAATCAATGAAGATGGATTCACAATTATAGTTTTTCACTTTCAGGTTCTTAGTGATGTAATGTTTGGGTTTCAAACACTGCAGGGGAATGTATTTAAAAGCTGTTTTCACAGTTATTTTAGTTGTGGGACTATTTCTGTTGGTTCTCACAATTTACATGAGAATGTTGGGTCAAATTTAAGGTGAGAATCCCTTTATGAAGTCCAATATGTATTTGATTGGATGATTAGAGTGTAGAGAAGCGTAAGGCTGGCTGTATGGACATTTTCAACATGTGTTTATTGATGTTGCCCATCATCGCTGGTTCTTCTTTTCAGTTTCTGTGAAACTGCATGGCATGAAATTGACAAAAGCTGGCACGAAACCAAAAGAGGGGTAAAGGAAAAGCTATTAGTCTTTGACTTTTATTTTACTTCTACACAGGAGCTTGTTGTGAAATTGGAATATGGTTTCCAATTTAAAATTAAACCTTCTAACTATTCTTACAATGTTCTATTGGAGTGAATGGTGCATGCATCCAATTCCTTTCTGATGAAAGTAATATTTAATATTTGTGTAATAAATGGCAAATGTTTATAAGGTTTTCATGTTAACTTAATTGTGCAGCCTAAAACCATTTATTTTAATTAAAGGGGGGGGAGGGAGAGAACAAAAGAAACATGGGTATTTAAACTAATTTGTAACTTTGTTTTCTTGGTAACCCCAGCTTTATCTTATTTATCAAGATGCCCACTGACAACTTGTTGCTGTCTTCCTAATCAGGACATGCCATTCATTAGCCAAAAGCCATGTATGTCAGGGGCATGTTTCTTCTTCAGATCTGTGAAGTGTTAATTAACCAGCTTGGTAAACAGTACTTTATATCTGTAAAGCTATCTACAAACAGTAACTATGGCTAGGGTATCACTTTTGTCACTAAGGTCACGGAAGTCACTGAATCCATGACTTCCAGAGACCTCTGTGACTTGAGCCCCCAATGCCTGGGAGCTGTAGGGTTCCCCCCTACCCCTGGCAGGCGGCTGTGGTGCCCCGGAGCACAGAACCGACGCAGGCAGCCGGGGTGCCCCAGAGCACGGAGCCACCGCGGGCTGCTGGGGTGCCCTGGAGCTCCGAGCCAGGCCCCGCCAAGGTGGTGTGGGGAGCCTGCAGCTCCCCATTTTGTCGTGCATATTTTTAGTAAAAGTCACAGATAGTCATGGGCAATAAAGAAAAATTCACGGAAGCCCGTGACCTGTCCGTGACTTTTACTAAAAATATCCATGACAAACTCTTAGCCTTAACTATGGCTATGTCTAAACTAGCACTTTTGTTGGTAAAACATTTGTTGGTCAGGAGTGTGAAAAAAACACACCCCTGACTGACAAGTTTCACCGACAAAAGTGCCGGTTTGGACAGCGCTATGTAGGCGGGAGACATAGCTACTGCTGCTCGATGGGGGTGGTTTAATTATGCCAGTACGAGCGTTGTCTCCTGCCGGCATAGTGCAGCTAGGAGACCTTACAGCAGCACAGCTGTGCTGCTGTAAGGTCTGTAGTGTAGACATAGCCTTAGTGTTAAGTATTATTAAAGGGCAGTCACTGGTACTCAGCAAGAGGAGTTTCCCATTGATTCTCTCATTCCATGCCTGGAATTAGCAGAACCAGATGGAATTTGACTTTCCTGAATTTGCAATGAGGCATAAATAACAATTTAGTCAGCTCTGAGAAGTTTGGCAGGTGCTACAACAAAAATACATATACATTCTTGAAAGTCAGGATGATGAAATGTAGCTATGACTTGAATTGCAGAAGAATCACAGCTGTTATGTGATGTATTGATCACATCTCTCCTCATTATGCACATTCAGCTAGTACAGAAGAATTAGGTAACAACCGTGGGGCTTTGTTTTCTGTTGAAAAGGTCAGGTGATCTTATAAATCAGCTTAGTTCACTAGATCCCCATAACTCAAGGTTTTTCTTTTAAAATGTTATTAAATACATCTCTATATTTTGCATCCATGCCACGCATAGGTTACGCCCTCTCCAAATGTTCTTTACTATTTGAGGTCACACTTGGGGAATTATGAGATTTTTCTTTTATGTGGGTTACAGTGTATAACTCTGTAATCCATGTTTTATAAACTTTTAAATAACCATGCATTTTAGGATGCTGTTTTGTAGAAAACTGTTCAGTAGCCCGGAAGTGTAGAGCATTTCATAGGACTGCTGACAATTGTACAATGTATTATTGCTGTCCTATCCCCAAAATAAAGAGTTGAGTGGGAAGAAAAGAGCAAAGCAGGAACAACTTGTGTCTGTGTTTTAGGGCTTGGCTACACTTGTGAGTTAGTGCTCATTAAAGCAGCCCTGGGCGCACTAGCTCACTCCCTGTCCACACTGGCAAGGCACGTAGAGCGCTCTGACTCCACAGCTAGAGCGCTCCGGGTACTCCACCTCGGCGAGAGGAATAACGTTTGCTGCGCCTTGGCTACAATGCCCGGGCATCAGTGTGAACAAGATGTTGCATTACTGTGCTCTGATCAGCCTCCAGAAACGTCCCATAATCCCCTTAAGTCAAGTGGCCACTTTTGTCATTGTTTTGGATATGCCCTTTGAAAACTCCATTTGACAGCCGGCTGCTTATCTGCTCCGAGACAAAGCAACCATTAGTGTGGAATGCTGTGTGTGAGCGAGAGAGGCGGGGTGGTGTGGGGTGCGGGGAGGGGAGGTCTGCTGCTGTCTGAACTTACAAGACAACATGCGGACATGCTCTCAGCCTCCCAAACCTCCCCCCCCCCATTTGAAAAGCATGTTGCAGTCACTTGGATGCTGGGGTCGCTTCCCATAATGCACCGCTCCCAATGCCACTGCAAGCACCGCAAATGTGGCCACGCCAGTGCGCTTGCAGCTGTCGGTGTGAACGCACTGCAGTGTTTTCCCTACTGTGCTCTCCGAAGGCTGGTTTAACTCAAAGCGCTCTACAGCTGCAAGTGTAGCCATGCCCTTAGAATGTGACAGTAAGGGGACACAGCACATCTAGAACTTGATGAACTAAAAATCAGTGATGGAATATTCCATATAGACCTATTTTAATCAGATAGATGCTATGGAAGGAAGGCTGATGAAAATATGCTTGTATCACTCCTGTCTATCTTTTTTATTTTATCAAGGTTCTAGATGTGCTGTTCCCCCTTCCTGTAATGTTGTATGTCATGAGCAGGACACGAAAAAATTACAAAACATCGATTGGCTGAGTCCTGTCAAAGTGCTTGGCCTTTTTGCCATTCTCAACTGCTGCAGGGGGAGAGTGTGATCAGATTTCTACAAGGGTGT
The DNA here is from genome assembly GCF_011386835.1 of Chrysemys picta bellii. Taxonomy (NCBI): domain Eukaryota; kingdom Metazoa; phylum Chordata; order Testudines; family Emydidae; genus Chrysemys; species Chrysemys picta. The sequence goes on along the minus strand of NC_088795.1, from coordinate 18,421,054 downwards.
TGTCCCTGAAGGCCGGTGGGGCCCGCTGGGCGGGGGTGCCTCCAGTCCTCATGGTGGGTCCCCCGCTCCTCCTTTCTGGAGTGCGGTTGTGGGGGGAGGGATAGCTCAGTGGTTTGAGCATTGGCCTGCTAAACCCAGGGTTGTGAGTTCAATCCTTGAAGGGGCCACTTAGGGATCTGGGGTAAAATCAGTACTTGTTCCTGCTAGTGAAGGCAGGGGGCTGGACTCGATGACCTTTCAGGGTCCCTTCCAGTTCTATGAGATAGGTATATCTTCTTGGGTCCTCCATCTTTAATCTCTGACTAGTAGGTAGCTCCACCCATTCTAGATGCAGGAAGGGAGAAGAAACTCCCTTTTCCCCCTCCCAGTAGCTACTCTAAGGGGTAGGGCTATGCCTCCAGTACCGCCTGTGTTTAGAGGGGGCCAGTGCTTCCACAGAGCCTCCTATGTGGTGCTACGGGGGTAGAGTTGGAGGGCTTCGTCTCTGAGACTCATGGGGACAGGTCTTCATTATTCTACCTCTTCCCCAGCCTCTATTTGGTTTTTATCCTCTGTCCCCAGGAATAAATCCAGTGCCTGTTTCTGCTGCTGCTCACAGCTCTCCCAGTCTGCAGTAGCAGCACTACGGAATTGGTATTATTCTTGACAGTGTCACTGCTGCCCCATAGGGTTCTGAATCACAGCAGTGAAACTACCCAGCTCTTCTTCATCTCACTCAGTTACTGCCTTGCAAAGGACAAAGCTGCAATAGATGCCTGGGAGCTGGCTGTCTACAGACTCACATCTCATAAGATTACATTCACTTCATGTATGGAAGGGCTAAAAACTTCAGTTTTTAATTAAACTTTACATTAAGGGAGAAATTGATGCCTTAGCCACACTTGCCAGGCAATGGTTCCCACTTGCTACTGATGAGTAGATTTGGGGAAGTATTTTTCAGTTTGCATGCAGCATATTGTAATATTCAAAATCTCTGGTTTCAAGCCATGCCACGAGGAAGACACTGGGCCGTAGTTTCAACTGTGTAATCATAGGCCAGACACTGCTTTAGTTTGACTATTACTTTTGACTTCGGCCTAATTGTTTACTATTAACATAGTTCCAAGAATTTAAAAAAAAATGGAGATGGAATTTTTGATCCTTAAGACAGTGGAAGAACAGTGTAATCGTATAGTATCTTGGGTTCATGTTATTGGTGCTTCCCAGTACTTTGTATAAATGCAATTTTTTTATAGTTTGTGTTGAGACATTGTTTTCTTAGTGAAGTGTAATGTAATCCTAATTATTATTTTGGAATATAAAACTTTGATACTTTGATCTTGTAGCAGTGATAACATCTTAATAACTTTGGTAAAGTGTGACATCTGAATGGGTTCCTTTCTGTTCTTCTTGCATTATACATTCAACAGAACCGGTCATTAAATCCAGCTGTCTTGCAGATCTGTTTTTAATTCGTGTTTGTTACATATTTATTCCACTGGTCTATTGTCCCTTAATCCCCTCTTAGGGGCAAAAGGATTTGTGTTTTTACTTGTTCCTTTATGGTTTGTAAAAGAAGAGTCTGAACATCCTTACTCATCTTTACAAGGTTTTTTTTTGGCTTGAAAACAAGGCTTGTTCTTACCTTACCTTGCTATATATTCTCCTTGTTTGCCTTAAAAATATCAGGAATGCCAAGTAAATTGTCTTCCCTGTTTTTGATGACAAATTCCTTGAGTGACTCAAGTGGAGTTAGAGCTTCCACAGCCCTTAATTGAAGGGATTGATATGTTGTATCCTTAACAAAGAGAGATTTTTCTTTCTGTCGTTTGTTAGAAAGGTGTTAAGAGAAATAGAGTTTTAAACAATCTACTTCCTTAGTATCTCTAATGTTATAATTAAATAGTTCTCAATTATCCTGTTAACTCTTCCGAGGTATACAAGATCTGAATAAAAAGCTTAAACACATGAAAATCATTTCCATTAGGACCTCTGTTATACATAACAAGGAAACAAAAAAATAATATTCCAATTTTTTTTTCCTTTACGGGTCAGAGTTAGGAATTTAGGCTGCTTATCTTTTTGTACCCTTTCTAGACGTACCACTCTAACCTTCATGGCTGTTGACTAGAATTTGAATTGTATTCTAAGTAATCCCATTTTTGTTTTGTGTTTTTTGTTTGTTTATATTTTTTGTTGGTATATTGTTCAAAACAAAAGCAGGACATAAGTTTATAAATGCTATTATTGTTTCCTGCATGGATCTTATCATTTTTATATTTGTGTATGGGTTTAATGTTTTGGTAAAGAAAATAACCTGTCTATGCTTCTGCAGTAGATTTTCTTCAGCAACAATCGGTTCAATAGTGAAGTACCGCATACTGCCCAAATTAGTAGCTTTAAAAAATAGTCCTGCAGACCATAACTCATGGAGGAGCCTTTATTTTTTCTCTCTCCCCCTCCCCCTCCCATCTTACCTCACCAACATTGATTTGGGAGCTACAGCATCTCTTCAGTTCTCAGAAATTCATTATCTGCCGTGCAGTTTTGTTATCTCAGCTAAGTATTTACTAGGAATCATGTTTTATGCTTCTAACCATATTCAAATTCTACATACTGTACTTCTTTTGTTTGCTCTAAATGATTGTGCACAATTTTACAAAAATCAAACAATCCCCCAAACCTGACCATAGCATATATAATTGGTAGGGCTTTTAGGACAGCTGAAATGTTAGTGTTTTTAATTTTTCTTCTGTTTTTTCATTTACAAAAAGGGATGACATGCTACCATTATCTATCTGTAAGGGGAGTTCTACATACTTCTCTATTTCTTTCCTTGATAATGGACACAAATATTTTCCAGAGACGTATTTAGAGGCTATTTGGTTTTCAGGGAACAACTATATCTATGAGGTTGTCCACTATCAGTCCAAAAAACAAAACACTAAGGAGGAAATCATGAATAGTCCTCCTTTCCAGTTCAGTAGAGACCATCTTAAGTCCACTGAAGTTAACAGAAAGTCTCCCATTAACTTGATTGTGCCCCGTAAATCCAAGTCTTCCACAGCTCAAACAACCTGCAGAGATCTCTGCACGTTTGAGTTGTTGTAGCACTTCTGAGCAGTTCATTTTCTATTTCTGTCTCTTGGGAGCTGAAAGATTTTAATGATCTTTTCTTCTCATCCTGCAAGAAGATTATTTTTCTAATTAACCTTGTATTGTATTGTCCCACTGCTTATAGCTAGTGTAAAACCTAGGAGAATCATATTGCTGTGAACGTGAGTAGCAGATGTAGCCCAATGCACCTGGGTTGATTTTTTTACTCTTGAGGGGTTGTGATAGTGTTATATCCTAGTTAGGGAAAGATGTTGCTGAGATTCTCTTGGTTTTGGGCTTGGATTCTGAAACCCTTATTTCTGTAAGGGCTTTCTTGGTACTTTGCTCAATATACTGACATTATTCCCAGAGCCCACACTGTTCTAAATAGTGTTTCTATAGGATTTTCACACTGCGTTGAAGTAGAGGTTTTTTCAGCATTAAGGATCTACCAGCTGTTGTAGCTGGCAAAACTGTTTCATTTTATTTGGCACAAGGCAATGGCTCTGCTGGTCAGAAGAGAATGTCACTCATTTTGGGGATTATGTTGAAAGATTGATGTATATGTTTATGTAGCTACTTTTAGGTTTATAAAAACTAGCTGCATGCCTGAAATTAACCAACTGCCTTTGGATTGATGTGAGGAAAATTATTTACTGGTGAAAATTGCATTCAGTAAATTAGTTTGAAATTACTTTGGCAAGGTCAAAGGAAATGGGGAAAGGTCATAGATGTAATTAACTTTGGCATTTTAAAAATTCTGATTGTTTTTAACATTTAACTTGTGCTACACAAGTCATTAGCTTATACTATTGATTCTGTAATTTTCATCAAAAGAATCCTATCTACCTTTATTAGTTTGCATTTTTACCAGTGAAAATGTACCAAATTATTGTAATGCTATAACATTTTTGTTAGAAATTCATCATATATAAAGTAGTGAATGGGGATCAGGATTTAAATTTACTGAGAGGTTCTTATAGCCATATGTAAATACAAGAAGCCAGGCCATCTCCTTGTTTTTTGCATATCGTAGAATATCCGGGTTGGAAGGGACCTCAGGAGGTCATCTAGTCCAACCCCCTGCTCAAAGCAGGACCAATCCCCAACTAAATCATCCTAGCCAAGGCTTTGTCAAACCTGACCTTAAAAACCTCTAAGGAAGGAGATTCCACCACCTCCCTAGGTAACCCATTCCAGTGCTTCACCACCCTCCTAGTGAAAAAGTTTTTCCTAATATCCAACCTAAACCTCCCCCACTGCAACTTGAGACCATTACTACTTGTTCTGTCATCTGCTACCACTGAGAATAGTCTAGATCCATCCTCTTTGGAACCCCCTTTCGGGTAGTTAAAAGCAGCTATCAAATCCCCCCCCCCCCCCAATTCTTCTCTTCTGCAGACTAAATAATCCCTTTTGCGTAGAGACTGTCCGGTTTGGCCAATGTACATGGCAGAGGGGCATTGCTGGCACATGATGGCATATATCACATTGGTAGATGTGCAGGTGAACGAGCCCCTGATGGGCTCTACGCAAAATAATTAATGGACACAAATCTGACATCAGGAATCAGAATACTCAAAAACCAGTGGGAGAACACTTTAACCTGTCTGGTCATTCAGTGACAGACCTGCGGGTGGCTATATTACAACAGAAAAACTTGATTCTGTAATCAAAAACAGACTCCAACGAGAAACTGCTGAGCTAGAATTGATATGCAAACTAGACACAATCAACTCCGGTTTGAATAAGGACTGGGAATGGCTGAGCCATTACAAACATTGAATCTATCTCCCCTTGTAAGTATTCTCACACTTCTTAACTGTCTGTACTGGGCTAGCTTGATTATCACTTCAATAGTTTTTTTTCTCTTAATTAATTGGCCTCTCAGAGTTGGTAAGACAACTCCCACCTGTTTATGCTCTCTGTATGTGTGTATATATATCTCCTCAATATATGTTCCATTCTATATGCATCCGAAGAAGTGGGCTGTAGTCCACGAAAGCTTATGCTCTAATAAATTTGTTAGTCTCTAAGGTGCCACAAGTACTCCTGTTCTTCTTCATGCATTTTAAACCATCCACAACAATAATCCATTAATTATGAATGGGAGTGCTGTAAAAATGGCACCACTGTACTTTGCTGTGCCACGTGCAAACCCAGGTTTGCGAGGACAAGGTGTTACGGTTGCTACACCCTGAGGTTCAGCGTGAATATTGTAAATGATAAGAGGGTACATAGTGTGCCCACCCACTACAAGGTGAAAGAAATAAGCTGATGGAAGGAGGCAAATGGTGAAGGAGGTATTTTAAAATGCTGATCATTGTTGACTGACAATGTTACCTTTTTAATGGGAAGTCCAATATTCATGCTTCTGTATCATATTTACAGGAGATTCTGCCATTTTCATTTTCCCCTCTTCAAGGTTTTTCAAGTTAAGAGACTCACATGTAGAGAACCCACTGCTAATTCTGTTTTTTAAGCTTGCTTTTCTTTCTAATCAATTCAGCACACCCTGCTGTGTCCTGCAGATTAGTTCATTTATTCACTGGATGTTTTATATTACAGTCACAATTTGAGGCTCTTTCTTTTCTAATAAGTATAGAACAAGTGAGCTGTGCTTTCCCCCCCACCCCGTGGGACAACCGAAGCATGAAATCATCCATGGCTTTGAAAAGCAGCACTATTGGCTTGGTTCTCAAATGGGTTGGTGATCAAGTTCAATAGGTAACTAAGTTTGTCACTAAAATAGCTCTGCTTTCCCATGTGCTGTTGCTGAGATCACTGAAATTAATACTCGTAAACAAGTGAACTATTAGCACATTCACTACTTCAAACAACTCCATGGAATGACAGCTTGGTAATGAATGTTGGCATGTGTGACCACTAAAACCATTCATGAACTCTTACATTTTAATTCCTGGCTTTCTCTGGCCTAAGGAGATGTGGGTGTATTGTAATGCTGCTGGAGGAGGTCTGATCTAAATTAGGATTATTCAAGTAAATGTTATTAAAGAATCAAGGATAAATTTCACATGAAAATATAGTTCTGCTAAAATTCCTCCACCTCCAGTATTTGTGCACTTATGTTCCTCTGTGGTAATACTATTCATGAAGCTTTGCAGAAATGTATGTTGTCATGGAGTTTAATAATTTATGACCTACTAATTGACCTTTATTATTATTATTTTTAATACAGTTGCAGTGCCTGGTCGTTGCCTTACTGCCAGAACGTCTACGATGGAGGTGGTGTCAGCAGAGGTGAACAGCTTACTCCCTGAGGAGATAATGGACACTGGTATAACTCTGATGGAAGACGATAGCATTGAGGCTGTTATTGTGGCGTCACCTATGGGAGATGCTATTCCTATGGAAACAGAACTGGAAGAAATAGTGAACATAAGCTCAGCCAGTGACTCTGCAACTACAATCACAGCCACCACAGAACCAGCTACCGTGCCCAGCAATCACTCAAGCCAAGTTACAGTGAATACCACAATTACAAAAACTGACACTAATGCAACAGTAAAACCTACCTTGCAAAGTGGCCTCCATAAACTTGGTGCTCAGACTCCTGTCACCATCTCAGCCAATCAGATTATTCTGAACAAGGCCACTGATCTTAAACTTGGCAACCAAACTATTAAACAAGAAGGACAAAAGCTAATTGTGACAACTTTGGGAAAGGCTGGCCAGCCAATTGTCTTAGCACTACCCCACAACCAGCTACCCCAGACGCAGAAGGCCACAATTCAGGCTCAGGCAGGAGACCCCAAGGTACCAGCCCAGCAGATCAAAGTGGTTACTATTGGAGGGAGGCCAGAGATGAAGCCTGTCGTTGGTGTCTCCTCTTTGACGCCGGGAAGTCAGCTGATAAATACTGCAGCCCAGTCTTCTGTATTACAGACCCAGCAGTTAAAAACAGTACAGGTAAAAGGGGTTGTACTAATGAAACTTTTTTAAAATTAAACCCTTTTTGTTTTAAAACTAAAACTGTTCCCATATTGAAGGTTCGTTTTTGTTGATAGAAATGTGTTTGCATATGTGTGCACACGCAACCCTCAGAATTCACTGTGCGTATATATAGAATATTGCTTCTAGTGTATCCAGTCATATGTGAATGTATTTAAATTGTAAATTCTTTACATCCAACTACCTTTTGGGAGATTAAGGTTTATCGTGTCTGTACCATCAGAATTTATTGCAGTGGAGAGAATTCTTCCTTGAGCGTTTCAGTTAATCCCATATACCTTTAGGAAGATTGAACTCTGCATGGATATTAAGTTTATTTCTTCTAAATCCTTATTTCTTTCTTCCCGATTGCTGTTTACATTTCTAAAGCACACCCGGCTGAATCTGGAAAAAAGAATTTCCCACAAACATTAGCTGGGGATACGAGAATAAAACTCAAACAGTCTATATAAAAAACAGAATACTTGCTGTGCATGTAAAATGATGGCGCCATAAGCCAACAAATTAGAGCGCTAAACCTCCAAATGGATATTTCACAGCAAGCAAACACAAACTATAGCATGCATAACCTTTGAGTCTATGTATTTTAAAGCACCATACAATCTCAGTGTTATTTTCCAGTGCAGTCTTTTTTCATATTGCTCGGTGCTTGTAGCCACATCAAAGCTGAAGATCAAATCCCTGACTAATGTTGATTGTTAGTGTTTGACTGTTCCCTACTGATTTCTTTTTTATTTCCTTGGTTAATGTTAAGGTTGGCAGAATATCTTTAAAAGAGGCGGTGGCTCCTGACTCAGCATAGGCACATTTAAGAATGGATCAGTTCCTGCCATTTGGCTTGAGTTGCAGAGCTGATGCTGGCAGTTAAAAGAAAGCTAAAGGAAAAAATGCATAAGCTGTGTGGCACTCTCGGGTTGCAGCATTTATGATTTTCCTCTTGCCTCTGGCATCTGAGACTTGAAAGGCTGTGATTCTTCTTGATTGTCCTCCGCTATTTTCTTGCCTTTAGGAATCCTGAAGGTTTTCCTGATTAACTGATGTATGTCCAATTGCAAGGCCTTAAGAGTCACTGCTCTACAAAACGAACTTGCTCTTCCCCTTTGGTTCCTTTTGTAAAATAGATGTAACTGTTTGCATTTGGCTTTTCAAAAGCTACTATTAATGTTTTTGATTAAAAACCACACCCCTATAAAGCTATGCCATCTGCATGCATGTTTAATAATATGTAAGAGATCCATAAGGGTAGATTATGGCTTAGTGTGGGCACTGTGGTCTACTGCAGCAGTTTCTTGACGAAACAGGCTCATCATGTGATGCCGGGTCTTTTTTTTTCCAGCTGCTTCTACAGAGAAGTTTATGTAGTAGTGTCAAAGGTGGACTAGTGGTAGGGGAATCATTCTGGAGAAGAAGAGGACCAAGTGGCAAACAAGCAAGTGCAGAGAAGCAAGGGATATAGAGGAGGGGAATGGATGGGATTGGGGAGAAAAAAAACGCAGACCAAGATTCAACAGTGTGACTAACTGTTTTAAAAACAATAAAGCACTTACTGCAACAAAAACAGAAATATATAAACACTTCCCTCATACTGCTTTTTCCTTGTAAGAAATTCATAATACAGGGATATTATGTCATTGCAAATGGGAGAGAAATCCATGATCCACAAGATCGTGAATGTGAGAGAAGGTGTTGTGTGAGGGAAAGATAATCTCACTATTAAGATCTTGTCCACACTTACAAAGTTTGAGAATCCTGATCTTGGCGATTAATTGTGACAGAGGGAGTCAGGAGATCCAGATTCTCTTTCTGGCTCTGATTAACTTTTCAGTTCCCCAGTGTGTGAAATGGTGATGCTATTCTCCTACCTCAAGGATTTTGGGAGGCTTAATTAATTGATTTGTAAAACCATTTGAGATCCTCCAATGGAAGGCTATGTAAAGTGATAATAATTTATCTTATTTATTTATTTAAAATACTGTTTGACTCTGAAAAGTGAAATTGATTAAAATCAGCCTGGGATCTGAGAATCTAGCTGTGTTCTTAACATATATCATTACTGGTATTAAAAGTTGTTCAGGTCATGTTAGACCTTCAGTTACACCAGTACAGCCCCATTGTCTTCCAGTTTGGACCTTAAGTAACTGATACAATCCCATTACTTTGGAAAAGGCAAAACTAATAGGAATTTAGTAAAACATTCTATAGCATCCAAGTCCCTCTCTTAGTGCTATGTTGAATCCTCAATGCTACTGATTGTAAAATGCATTATAAACTTGGGCCTTGTCTATGCTAGGAAAGGTTTGCTATACCAGAAAATCTTCCTAGTGTAGAAGCAACTTATACTGGCAAAAGAGATCTTTTGATGATATAACTTATATCAGTTCTCCCGCTGAAATAAACTATACAGGCAAAAGGACTCGTATGATGTTATAAATGCACCAGGGCTTTTGCCAGCATAAAAATATAATAAAAAAATCACACTCCAACCCCCATTACTACCAGCAAAAGTTCTGAGTGTAGATCTGGCCTTACTCATGCCTCTATCTAATCTCATGCCCAGCCCCATCTCCACTCCAATTGCTAAATGAATTTGTCTTGCTGTGATAACTGGCAGAGCCGATAGGTTGCAATAGAGAAAATATTTTAAGCCACCTCAATGGTATCTTCGCTTCAAATTAAAAACCACCCTTCTCTCCTCCCCCTCCCTGCTCCAAACCCTGCTCCCTGAACCTGTTTCTTCAAGCTCAGTCATCTTTCCTGAAAAATAGGCGTGGTACTTCTCTTCACCTTTGCTCTATCACATCTCCAGATTTGATATGACAGAATACTGTGGATAGGTTAGTTGTATTTGCATGTATAGGTCAGAATCATCTAGCATATATTTGTATAAGCATATTCTAATCTAACAGATAAGGGCAAAATTTGCCTTTAGATACATGTGTGCTGTTTCCACTGAGCTGTGAGTGCACATCCCGGGCAGAATTTGACCCTTACTATAAATAAAGACACTTGCAAAGCAGCCTGTTTGTATTCTCTCCGGAGCAGAGAGCTGAATGCATTTCTCTTGTGATATTGCCACATCACATTTCCTTAGGGGAGAGCTGCTTGCAGGGAAGATTCTTCACGCTCCAATTCAAAGAACCTAGTAGGACTGGTCAGAAACTTCACTGGAAAATACTAGTTCATCAAACTTGACATTTCTTGCTAAAGCCAGTTGGGTTTGATGAACTTTAGCTGAATCAGAGGCAGGGTTTTGTCAGAAACCTGCCTGGTTCCCTGCCTGCTGTGGAGCTGGAGGCCCTGAAAGCCTTAGCTGTGACCAGGGTTCAATTCCCAGCTCCGCCTCAAGAAGTATGGAAGTCCTGGGATGGGCTCCCGAGTTCCAGGGTTTGCGGCTCCAGGGCAACCCCCCATGCTGGCTGCCCCAGACTGGGGACCCCAGGACTTCCAGACTGCCGGGCCAGCTGGGTATTTGGGATGCCCACTGTCCCAGGAGTGTGGAAGCTCTTTAGTTCCTGGTCCGGGGCAGTCCGCGTGGCAGGGCTGCTCTAGAGCTGCAGAACCTGGGAGCCCTGGGTAGCTGCTGCGTAAAATTGACATTCTTGTCAGACACAAGTCAATAGAATTAGTTGCAATCTCTTTCTGCTGCAATTATCCCCTCCTGCTCCCCTCTCTGTACCTGATCTCCCCACCACCCAGGCTTGCAACCCCCTGCTTGGCAAAGAAAAACAACCGCCACCAAAACTCTAGTTTGAGTGTTCCTAAAATATTTCACATGAGCAGCAGCCCGATATATGGCAGTGCTTTAAAACTAGATGAATCACTATTCATTAGTAATACCTAATGTCATCTCAAACAAAGGTGTTCCTGCTAGACATGGATTGTATGCTGGAATAGCTTGACTTTTTGACCTCACTTGTCACTTCAGAGAGTAAAAGTGACTGAAGTGAGCAGGTGAGACTGATTTCTGACAGGACAGAGACAATTTCAGGGGGTTTATTAGTAGACAGATATTTACTGTTAGAGGTGTGTGTGCATTTATGATACTTTTTTAAATTGTACAAGCAATTTTACTGATAAATATCTCTTTAAAACAAATGTATTTTAGGATTTTAAACAGCTGCCCATCATGGTAGTGTCTATTATTAGAGCTAACTCTTAACTTTCATTAAACCTACATGCTGCACAATTATACGCTGCAATGTAGATGAGATCTGCTCTTTCCAAACAATTAAATATAATGTACTGCTAATATTTTTTTACTCTCAAACTTCTGTTTACTAATTTCTGTCTCCCGTATGTTTTAACAAACTTTCATTTGGGCCAATAGTAAATTTTGCCTCATTTTAAGGCTCTAAAACTATATGAGCTGCATACTGTATTATATTCTATATTTTCTTTCCACATTTTTTAAAGATATTTTGATCTTTTGGTTCTGTACTTTCTGAAACTGAAGAGAAAATCAGTGCCAAGGCATAGAATAGTATGTACAGTATATGTAAGGAGAATAAATCTCCAGGCCACAGCTGGACTTGATTCACGGACTGTATAAGGTAGAACTTTTCTCTCTGGAATAATTTTGCATTGCAGTGCAGAGAAATCCATGGTTTCCGTTAAATGAGATCTGCTTTCTAGTTGTGTCTGGTTTTAAAACCATCTTCCTTTTGCTGCTGTTGGCTGAGTACAGCTGAGGGAGGACAGAGGCACAGTTTGTTTTACTAGGGAGGTTTCATTGTCAAGACAGTAATACTAAATTCCTTGAAAAGGACGGCAGCTAATGTACTAGGATGATTCTCCAGACAGTTACAGGCCTAATGCCTCCCACAGCCATCACTAGATGTGAGCACTGACTCCTCCAGTGGTGCTGTCTATATAACTCGTATCACAGAGTACACTGCTGTGATCTGAAATGACCCAACTGCTAGTTCTTGTTTGAAGGTCTCGGAGCTGATGGTGGGCTGATGCAGATCAATTTTAAAACTGCAGCATTTCTTAAAAACAAAACACCACAGGTGCTTTTAGTCAGTGATTAATATAACTAGAAACTAGCCCACTTGGCAATAACTTCCTCTTAATGGCCTCTTTACTGTGGCCATATAAAATCATAATTTACATGTCCAAATTCTTGCAGTGTTCACAGATTTTATTCTCTATAGGTTACTCTAGAATGAAATGTAATTGTGGTTCTGATCCCAAGTTTTAGGGCCTGATTCTCTACTCTGTTGTTGGTTTTATGGTGTAGCAACTCCATTCAAGTCACTGGAATTACACTGGTGTAAATCTGGTGGTGTTAAGTGGGAAAAATAAACTTCTAATCTACCACACTGGTAATTGTCAGGGCTGACTTTTGGTCAGAGTGCCCTAATAGGGGAGCCAAAATTTTTCTCCAATCAACTTGGCTCACTTCCAAAACCACATAATTAGGAGGGGATGTTCTGAAAGCTGGAAATGGCATTCTTACCGCAAGGTGTTTCACCACTGACACACTCCAGCTTCATTACCTCTTTCCACCACATGGCTATTTGGGGGTGGGCTGAAAGATCCCAAGGGCTTTGAACATCCTGTTTGTATGTTTTCTCATCCCCAGGTGAGATGTGAGGGATGGGGGAGATTGTAGGATTCTTTTACCTCATTGGCAGAAATGGAGGGGAGGTGGGCGGGGAGGCTAAAGAGGAACTAGACCGTGACCTTGTAACTTAAGGGACAACTGGACAGAGATGCAGTCTACTCTCCCACTGTCACCCAATCTGCCTGTCGGTATTTGGGGACCAACAACCAGCCCATTCTTCCTCCAAAAGGTCCTCTTATCCCCCCACAATTCCCCTTCTATTCATTTAGAGTATATGCCCTCCTGACCCTTGCTCCCACACAATGCCCAGAAGCTAAAGGTAGAGCCATCCCTACTTGCCATATCTAGAATACTGAGGCCGTGGGCCTCAATTTATACCTGCTGACTGGTAACAGACAGCTGCAGGGAGCTTTCGTGACCAGCAAATTAAAATATTTCCTAGTGACTGGAATAAGGTATCTTAATTCTAAATCAGTAACCCACAACTCTTTGCCAGCTGAATACCAGTATCAGATTTGATCACTATGACTAACACAACCTAGTGCTCTGTTGAGGAGGTCAGGTTTTGATTTCCATAAATTGGATGGGGAGATGAAAGGCTTGTTTATAAATTTTCAATTGGACCTGAACTCCCTCAACCAGCTAAAATTACCTGTCTCTTATCAAGCCATATTTTCGAAGACTTGGATCAGTCTTCACAGGTATGGAAGGTTCACTGCAGGAAAAAAGTACCCTTCGTTTCTGTGTACAGAACATTTGCAGCTATTTAAACGTAAGTTGTCAAAAGTTCCCAGGGATTGATAGCGTTTTCTTACAATAGAGGCTGAACATGGTATCCCCATCACCAGCAGTGCGGTAGAAGTGTGCTTCCAGGTTGGGATAGATGGACTAACACTTCCAAAACACAGTTTCCTTCAATAGCTCAGACTAGGAATAAATACCTTGTTTGAAATGTTGTAACTTTTTAAAAATCAAGCACTTCTGTATCCGCAAATATACTTCAACTTCTTAAATAAAACTCTGGGTGAATGTGGAAACAATTTTAGGACTTCTGCCCGGGGGTCTTTTGTGACCAGACATATTTTGGAAGAGATTTACTCTATCTGGAAAAGAAATATGCTGCACCTTTGTTTACTTCGCTGGCTGACCAAATGGCACTAATGACAACCTAATTCTCTCCCTAGGGAAAAATTGGGGTGTGAGTGGGAGGGAAACAACAGCAGAATATTATGGATTAATCACTTCTGCTCAATTATATGAGTGTTGTCCCCTCCCCTTTATTATGAACCTAGAAAAATTGTATTTCAAATCCCAACTCTATGAGGTTATTTTAAAATTCTCTTCTCTCTCTCTACATCCCTCTTTCAGATTGCTAAGAAGACCCGAACACCAACTTCTGGCCCAGTAATCACCAAGCTGATCTTTGCAAAACCAATTAATAGCAAAGCGGTTACAGGACAGACAACTCAAGTGTCGCCAGTCATTGCAGGTTGTCCTTCTTTATGACTTGTTTTGCTGTACTGTTTTTCAAGGGCTGTGGAATGAAATGGCGATACTGAATAAAAGTCTTGCAGTTCACTTACTGTAGCTTTTGATGCTACGTGAAGTGCATCACATTTCAGAATTTTAGAAGTTTAAAAGAACTTATAACTAATATGTAGCTGCTTAAGATGGTGCACCACATCTGCACATTTTTGTTTTTATATCAGACCTCAGTCATTCAGATGGCTAGCTGCGAAAGTATCTGCATACTAATAAGCTTTAAAATTGCTAATAAAAACTAAACAGATCAGATATGGATAATACAGTATTTATTTTTATATTATACAGCAATTCACAAAAGCTGTACTGTGTAAATACAGTATTATACAGCAATTCACAAAAGCTATCCAAGACTCAGAGTACTTTGAAATTATGTTAAACACACAATCGTGTATAAGAAGGAAATTGCACCTTATTAATAACATTGGCTTTCTTTGGCTAAAGCCTGGAATGAGGTCTCTGAGACAGTGGGAATGAATTAGGTCAATAAGTGTATACTGATGTAGGTCATCAGCAGGTGTGTTGGGTCACACTTTCTTATTTTAAAATCCTATGTTGTCTAGCAGTTGCAGGGACACAATCAACTTGAAGTCTTAGAGTTTAAAAAGTAACTTCAAGTCTTGCACTTGTCCTGGAGTACCCCTTGCCAGTTTTTATGGTTGTACAAGTTCATCTTCTGTTTTTTCTTAAGATGCTTTTCCTTTGCCTGATGCTATGTGGAAAAAGTCCTCACAGAGAAAATGGACTGACTGATTCACTATGCAGAAAGTGCTAGCAAATGTGTAAAGTGAATGAACTGAAAAAAGAAAGCAAATTATTTTTTCCTCTAATCTTTTCCATGTATTGTAATTGTAAATGTTACTTGTTGCAGACAGTATTCTCAGACAGAAATGTGACGTTAAAGCTTACAGTGCCCCTTTAATGAAATTGCATGGTGTGTCCATTTATAGGTGCTTACTTTCATAGAAATGTCTATAAATATAAACAAACATGACGAGAAATGATTTTCTACTTTGGGAAATAATCAGCTTGGTTTTGCCCTCTTCATTTTGTACTTTCAGCTCTTCTAGACCAGTGGTTCTCAGGCTGTGGTCTGCAGACCACGTCTAAGGGGTCTGTGAAAGACTCGGACTGAACAGAATTCAACTATATATAATACAGACAGTAGATTTCCAAAGGGGTCCGCAATGCCATTCGAAATTTGTTAGGGTCCTGCAAATAAAAAAAGGTTGAGAACCACTGAGACAGTGTACATTCAGTGTTTAGTTCCATTGCCTACATAAATATAAAAATAAGATCTAGGAGATGCTGTAAATTATCTCTTAAAACAAACATGAAAGATAAGGAGTCTGCAGAGCTTGGAAATAGGTGGTTCTTCAACTTCTACCAGACTGACAGAGCCTCTTAGGCCCCAATCCTGTGAAGTCTAATGACATACTGAACTTAATGCATAAATCTTTGCAGGATTGAGGCCTTGAATGGCCCCTGAAAAGACACGACTATCTCTGCAAGGTTCCTTTTAACTTTTTATCCATATAAGCTGCATGTAATATGAATTACAACCCTTTTCTTATCTGGCTTTGCTTCCTGTTCCTTATCCCTGCACCTGGTTTTCAGTTTAAGTAGTATTTCTTGGTCTTTTCCAGGTTTCCATGCTTTTCTGAAAGAAAGTGCTTTCCTTTCTCCGCTCTCCTAAAATTTGGTCTTAAACTTCTAGATGAGAAGTTTATTAATTGTATTTATACAACTTTCTTAAAAAAAAAAAAAACTTTGCACAAAATCATTTCCACAAAATCATTAAATTTTCACTAATAATATATGAATGAGTGGAAATTAGTTAGGACCAGGACCATAGCAAGAAATGTACATGTAAGAACATGCCATTTTATAATTTCTGTTAAGTCTGTTTCCACTGCAGTTCTTGGAAGCTCGCGTATTGGAACAGAAACACAAAATTGACAAAAGCAACAGAGGGTCCTGTGGCACCTTTGAGACTAACAGAAGTACTGGGAGCATAAGCTTTCGTGGGTAAGAACCTCACTTCTTGCATCTGAAGAAGTGAGGTTCTTACCCATGAAAGCTTATGCTCCCAGTACTTCTGTTAGTCTCAAAGGTGCCACAGGACCCTCTGTTGCTTTTTACAGATTCAGACTAACACGGCTACCCCTCTGATACTTGACAAAATTGACAATTAATTCAGTTTTTTTAATAGATATGTATTTCAACTTCATTTTTCTTTTAAACCAATGTGCTAGAGAATCAGGACTTTTTTCTCTCAGTCCATGCAAGAAAAGTATCACTGATAGGTGGAACTCCTTCTCTGAAAAGGGGAAAAGTGTTTTTAAAGATGCAAAAAGAACAGGAGTACTTGTGGCACCTTAGAGACTAACAAATTTATTTGAGCATAAGCTTTCGTGGGCTACAGCCCACTTTATCGGATGCATAGAATGGAACACACAGAAAGAAGATATTTATACATACAGAGAACAAGAAAAGGTGGAAGTAGCCATACCAACTGTAAGAGGCCAATCAATTGAGATGAGCTATCATCAGCAGGAGAAAAAAAAATTTAAATGATAATCGAGATGACCTATAGAAGGTGTGAGGATAACTTAACATGGGGAAATAGATTCAATTCGTGTAATGACCCAACCATTCCTAGTCTCTGTTTAAACCTAAGTTAATTGTATCTAATTTGCATATTAATTCAAGTTCAGCAGTCTCTCTTTGGAGTCTGTTTTTGAAGTTTTTTTGTTGCAAAATTGCCACCTTCAAGTCTGTCATTGAGTGGTTAGAGAGGTTGAAGTGTTCTCCCACTGGTTTTTGAATGTTATAATTCCTGATGTCAGATTTGTGTCCATTTATTCTTTTGCGTAGAGATTGTCTGGTTTGGCCAATGTATATGGCAGAGGGGCATTGCTGGGACATGATGGCATATATCACATTGGTAGATGTGCAGGTGAACAAGCCCCTGATGGCGTGGCTGATGGGATTAGGTCCTATGTTGGTGTCACTCGAATAGATATGTGGACAGAGTTGGCATCGGGCATCGTAAGTTTATGCTCAAATAAATTTGTTAGTCTCTAAGGTGCCACAAGTACTCCCGTTCTTTTTGCGGATACAGACCAACACGGCTGCTATTCTGAAACCTTTTAAAGATGTCTTCACCAAGCTTGCCAGCTGAGAGAGTCTCTGGCCTTTACTCCCAGGGAGGGTGTGGCACGTGTGCTTGCTGATATTTTTCAGCTGACTGGGAGGATCTTACAACTTCTAGCTTTTAGCTTCCTAAAGTTTAAAGTAAATGTAAACAGTAAGCCTTCCAATTAGGAAGGAAGAAAAAACAAGAGTGGTGCTCAGGGGATAGACAGAGAAGGGGAAAGCTGTTATCTTCAGAAAAACAAACTGGAAACATTGAAAAGTATTGAAGGTGAGGTTTTTATATCATGTTTGTAAGATCATCATGCTTCTTCATTTAAGGGCTATTAGTAACAATGGAATTGTATTTTTTTCATTGTACATTTTTACTAAACTTATAGATAGGATCATTTTTTAATCTTGTGTATAGACTCCCTGCGGGAGGGGATTTTTCACAAGAATAATGCTGTTTCAGGTGGCTTGTGGAACTCTGTTGACATGTGTCTGTCATCTTATTGCTTAATTCTTTCTCTTGTCTTTGTCCCTTGCCTGCAGAGCAAATACTTCCATCTTAATCAAAAATGAGGGGAAAGTAACATGGCTTTTTAAATATTTGCTGCTCTTGTACAAGGAAGATGTGAGCACAGGGGAGCAGTTGATCTCAGTAGTTCCCATTCCCGTTGAAGCACCCATTTGCAATAGGCTGGTGGACTGGTGTCACCAGTTTTCCCAGTATCATCGTTTCTTGCTCTGCATTCTGACTCCAATTGCCACCGTTTCACCGTTTATTTCTATTTTAATTATTTTGTTTTATTTCATTTTTTGTTCTGTCTCTCACCAATTTCCCCCCACTGCCCCAGGGCCGTATTTAACTCCTACTGAAATGAATTAATGGGTGTGTTTCCATTGACTTCATTGGAAGGTAGATTGGGGCCACAACAGCCCAAAGCTACTCAGTGGGGGCATGCAGGGGTTGCTGTGTCAGCCTGGGCTACCTGCTGGGAAGAGAGAAGGTTGGGCTAGTGAGCTGCTCCTTGTACACATGTCCTGTTCCTAGGGGCTGCTGCAGGAACAGGGTGAGAAGACTTTTAAGGAGCCAGCTATCACAAGCACAGAGGCATGTGTAGATCTAGAGTGGTGCAGTTCTTCTCCCTCCCCCCTCCTCCAGTTCTTATGCACCCCCTGAGCTAGTCTGGTGCCTCCCTTTGGGAGACATTAATCACAGTCCTCCTATAGAGCCTGCAGAGGAGCTCATACTTTTTTTGTGGAGCTGTCAAAACGGGCCTATTACCTTTGGATTTTTTTTTCGAAAAGCAATCTAAGAAAAATGGATTCTGACCTAATGCAGGCTGCCAGTTTTGGGGCCTAAACTCCTTAATTATATCCCTCTTACGGTGAATGCAAATGGAAAAAAAAAACCACTCTAGAATTAACAATTAGGTTGGATACTTGTATCCCTATTTTATAAAATATTTCTTACCAATATAAAGTCAGTCCCATACGAGCGTCAGCTCCAGCTTCCCACCGCATCTGCTCTGCTGCCATCCTTTGTGTCCTGTTGATATGGCAGCAGGGCTAAATCAGCAGTGCACTTGCCAGCATCAAGCTGTATGTGACCCTCCATGTTTTCTAATACAAATAGAGATAAGATAGTGGGGCCATTTGTTTAAGCTTGTTACCTTTGCCTGTCATCTTGGAGCAGATGTTTATTCAGGTTGCACTTGATCTGGGGATAGCACATTTACATTGCTCAGTGACACATAAAATACAAGAAACAAATCCCGAAGGAACAAACTTACAACTAATGTTTACAGATAAACTAACAAAAACTCCCCTCACCATCCTAAAATAGCTCATTTCTGCTGATTGGCTTTT
Source organism: Chrysemys picta bellii (assembly GCF_011386835.1). Lineage (NCBI taxonomy): Eukaryota > Metazoa > Chordata > Testudines > Emydidae > Chrysemys > Chrysemys picta. The sequence goes on along the minus strand of NC_088795.1, from coordinate 18,401,889 downwards.
TAATCTTTCAGTGGGTTGTCTTGAATACTCAGAATCATCTTCTGAGTGGGCTGGTCTTCCTGAAAAATGGGAAAGTCTCTGGGTGTTTGCGCAACAGGCATTTATCAAGAAGGTTGGGGCAGGGTGATAGTAAGTCTCTTGCCAGAACTAACTATTTGTGTAGGGCACCATGATGGCAGAGTAGTGCAGAGAAGATTGAGCTAAAACTCAGCTCTGGGAGTAAGGAATAATCAGTGAAACATTGAAAATGTCAATGTAAATTTAACTTTTCAAGGTATTTTTAGACATGAGGTTTATTTGGAAAACTCCCGAAAGCAATGTGTTTGCTTCTAAGGCGATTTTTCTCTATTTCCTTGCCCATTAAACATGATCTAAATAACATTGGTGTCGCTCCCTATTAAACATGATCTAAATAATATGGTGTCGCTCCATTGATATCAAGGTAACTTTCCCTTTTGAGGTGGTGCCGAGGTGCATCGGCATTCTGTTAGCATCCATGATATGGAAATAAACCTTTTACTTGTAAGGCTGTCATAAACAAACTTACAAGTAATTAGAGTGACCTTGTGCCTCTTGTTTACAGGTAGGGTTCTTTCACAGACTGCTCCGGGAACTCCACCAAAGACCATAACCATCTCTGAGAGTGGAGTTATTGGGCCTTCTTTAGGTTCTACAACGCAACAGACACCGAATAAAATAGCTATCTCCCCGCTGAAGTCCCCTAATAAGGTAAAACACCTTGCCTTTTGCGTAAGCGTGGTGTATATGTGTGCAGTGCACTGAAGAAGCCCTCTAGTAGTGTGGAATTGTTTGCTGCAGAATGAATTTAACCAGCTTCTTCATTTTGCTCAGCAGCTGACAGTGGTGTCGGTGGCCTCGCAGCCTCCTAACTCCCCTCAGAAGACGGTTGGTGTTCCTCTGAATGTAGCCTTAGGACAGCAGATCCTCACAGTGCAGCAGTCAGCACCCTCTTCCCCTGGCAAGGCCATAGTCAACCATACAACTGCTCAGGTATATACTGGCTTTCCTTGTACTATACGGTTTTATCTTCCATGAGTCAGCTTCAATTTCCAGTCTTTGTCTGAGAGCACTCGGCTGTCACAGGGTGTTCTTGTTCATGGGGACTGCCAGACACCAGAAGCATCACCCTGTGGAGCAGGCAGTCTTACTACCCAAGAGCCAAAATTAATGCTATTAAATCTGAGATCACTAGGCATGCAGAGGGAAGCCAAGCAGTTAGACAATGACTTATCAAAGCTGGGGAATTGAATGGTCCATCAGCTGCTTTTTAAATAGGAGAAGAACAGAAGCTAAATCCATAAGTATGTAAAAAGGACTTTAAACTTGTTTTACTGGTTAGCTGTAGAAAGCCTCTCTCTCTTTTTGGTTCGACAGCATTAAATTTGCTTTAAGCTATTTTCTTGCCTCTTAGAATTGCACATATGTGGCATTATTTTGTCACATCAAAATGATAGAAACTGAAATATGGATAAATAAAAGTAAGAATGGTAGTTATTAGGAGGTGCTGCAAATCATTTTCTGCTCGGAGGCACTTACGTGGCACCTTCACTAGCTGCTTGGGTTTAAGGGAGAGTTCAGAATGTAGGGCTTGAATCTCAGAGGTTTTGCATACCTCCTGGGAGATTGGGGACACTCTGCTCTCCACAAATCAAGCCCTAATCTGTAAGGCTGTACCATTTCTTCATACAGAATTGTTTTGTCTTTCAAACTGTGGTGTCGTCCACAAATACAGACATCTTGGAGCAGGCCAATCCAGTGGCAGTGAACTCAGGGTTTTCAGGCTGTTGAATACAATGTGATAGCAAAGGATTTTTTTTGAAAACGCACCACTTCTTCCACAATTTGTTGTGAGTGGCAAAGGAGTAATGTGTTCAAAATCAGCTGAAGAAGGTGCAGAGTGAGCCCGTTTGATCCTTTTGGGGAACGGAGGTTTTCCCTCATAACTTTGCAAACTGATTCAGTGCCTATTTCATATCTTCTCTGTTTAATTTTTCTTTTATTTTACTTGGTACTAACGTACTATCAAGTTGTCCCACTACAGGTCCTGATTGTACAGCTGCTTCGCACATGAACTCCTGTAGAAATCAATGGGAGTTCTGTGCCCAAAGAGCCTGCAGAATTGGGTCCATAGTGAGGATTAACTCATACCAAGTTTTAGGCTGGAGCCTATAGCTTCAGGACACAGCACTTCTGCCAAAGCTCAGTCATTTATCTCTGTAGATATTTGTTACTCTCATCATTGTGCTACTTGAGCTTTATTAGGCTGATGATATTATCTGGTTTGCATCTTCTTATTTTATTAAGGACTGGAAAGAAGCCCGGATTGTGGTTGAGTAAATTGAATTTTAGCAGCAGAATACCTTGATCAATTTGTGTAAGTAATAAGGGACAAGCACACACAAGTAAAGAAAGAGCTAAGGCTGCTACTCTGTTTTCACTGAGAACACTTGGTCCAAATACGGCAGGTCTCTCATTTTGGCATATTCTATTCCCCAAGTACCTGGGAACAATGGACATGGAGCCTTGATCTCAAAGGCACTCGTGAAACTAGTGCAAAAGCTGATTTAAAACTAGAACTGGAGTCTAACATCTAGTGAAATCAAACTCTTAACCTTTTTTGCTTCATCCAGCATCTGGTCCCATGCCCTTTTTAGGATGACCAAATATCTCACTCACAAAAGGAATCAGAGCTGAAAATAGAGAAAGTTGTCCACAGTTTGTGCTTGCAGAGTATGCTGTAGAAAAGAATCGAGTATCTCCCCAAACTGCCATACATTTGCCAGATGATACTCTGTTGTATTATATATGGTAAAATAAGGGATTTCCAAACAGCATCTATTTGTTTGGTAGCTCCAAAAGCTAGAGATAATACAAGCTTCTGGTGCATAATAGAGACTTTATACTTCTGGACATCTGGAACTAACACTGTATGGCTCAGCTTGTCTATCTTGAGAGCTGGCTGTTGGCTTGTTGTGTGGTATAACAAGATGTCACTAACACCTCGGTTAGGTGGATTCCTCTTCCTTTCATTTTTTCCCTTTTTCAATTTCATCTCAGACACTCCGTAATTATCCTTATAGTAAGAAGCACCATGCAGTGCTGAAGAATGACAAGAAGATGGGACAACACAACCCCAATAAACATTCTAGCTCAGCTTAAAAAAAAATGGTTTCTTTTGGTGAAACAGCTATCTCTCAAGGTTGTCTCTACCATAATTTCAGAGTGGTAGCCGTGTTAGTCTGTATCAGCAAAAAGAACGGGGCACCTTAGGCCTTGTCTACACTACGAGAGTAGTTCGATTTTACTTGCATCGAATTTTTGTAATCGATATTGCAAAGTCGAACGTGTGTGTCCACACTAAGGACAGTAATTCGACTTTGTGCGTCCACACTAACGGTGAAAGCGTCGACATTCGAAGCGGTGCACTGTGGTCAGCTATCCCACAGTTCCCGCAGTCCCCTCTGCCCATTGGAATTCTGGGTGTAGCCGGCAATGCCTTCTGGGTAACAAAATGAGTCGAGGGTGCTTTTGGGAAACTGTCGTCATCCGTCCATCACTCCCGCCCTCCCTCCCTGAAAGCGCCGGCGGGAAATCAGTTCGCGCGCTTTTCCAGTCATTGACAGCGCAGACGCCACTGTACTCCGAGCATGGAGCCCGCTGCGACCATCGCTGCAGTTGTGGCCGCTCTCAACGCCTCGCAGCTTATCATAAAGGTTTCCCTGAGGCAGATGCAGAAAAGTCAGGCGAGGAGGCTACGGCACCGCGGTGATGTCCTGAAGTCTGAGAGTAGCACAGACCTGTCAGAAAGCAGGCGACCCAGCGCCGAGGACATCACAGTGGCAATGGGTCATGTTGATGCCGTGGAACGGCGATTCTGGGCACGGGAAACAAGCACTGAGTGGTGGGACCGCATAGTGCTGCAGGTCTGGGATGAATCCCAGTGGCTGCGAAACTTTCGCATGCGGAAGGGAACTTTCCTGGAACTTTGTGAGTTGCTGTCCCCTGCCCTGAAGCGCAGTGACACCCGGTTGCGAGCTGCACTGAGTGTACAGAAGCGAGTGGCCATAGCCCTCTGGAAGCTTGCAACGCCAGACAGCTACCGGTCAGTCGCGAACCAGTTTGGGGTGGGCAAATCTACCGTGGGGGTTGTTGTGATGCAAGTAGCGAAGGCAATCGTTGATGTACTGCTGCCAAAGGTAGTGACCCTGGGAAACGTGGAGGCGATCATAGATGGCTTCGCAGCGATGGGATTCCCAAACTGCGGTGGGGCCATAGATGGAACTCACATCCCTATCCTGGCACCGGACCACCAGGCCACCCAGTACATTAACCGAAAGGGCTACTTTTCCATGGTGCTGCAAGCACTGGTGGACCACAGGGGACGTTTTACCAACATCTACGTGGGATGGCCGGGCAAGGTTCATGACGCTCGTGTTTTCAGGAACTCTGGTCTGTTTAGACGGCTGCAACAAGGTATTTACTTCCCGGACCACAAAATAACTGTTGGGGATGTGGAGATGCCTATAGTCATCCTCGGGGACCCAGCCTACCCGCTAATGCCCTGGCTCATGAAGCCCTATACTGGCGCCCTGGACACTGAAAAAGAACTCTTCAACTACCGGCTGAGCAAGTGCAGAATGGTGGTGGAGTGTGCTTTTGGCCGTCTCAAGGGGAGATGGAGAAGCTTACTGACTCGCTGTGATCTCAGCGAAACCAATATCCCCATTGTTATAGCAGCTTGCTGTGTGCTCCACAATCTCTGTGAGAGCAAGGGGGAGACCTTTATGGCGGGGTGGGAGGTTGAGGAAAATAGCCTGGCTGGTGATTACTCACAGCCAGACAGCCGGGCGATTAGAAGAGACCAGCGGGAAGCGCTGTGCATCCGGGAGGCTTTGAAAGCAAAGTTCCTGAGTGAGCAGGGTAACCTGTGACTTTATAGTTTGTGTACTGAGAAGCTAAACCTGCCCCCGTTTCTTTACCCAGGTAATGTTGACTATCCTATCCAGTTACATACCCCCTTCACCCCCCCTCCAACACACGTGTCGAAATAAAAATAGTTCTACTTTGTTAAAGCACACCGTTTTCTTTAATACTGTTTTCGCGGGAATTTTTTAAAACTGGGACGCAGACTGTGGTGCGGAGCGGGTGTAGTGTTGTGACGCGAATGCAGCTTCTAAACTCAAGGATTGACAGGCTCCGCTGCGGTGGGATGCTTGTTTCAACGGAGCCTGTCACCCCTCCTGATCGGGACTGTGTGTATGGGGGTCTATTTGACTTTGTGGCAGGGGGAGGACGGTTACAGATCCCATGCTGTGTGGCTCTGTGATCCTGCCTAAGGACCGGCGCTTAAGATCTGTAACTGCCCTCCCCCGCCACAAAGTCACAGAGCAACCCCCCCACCCCCCACCCCCAACATTACATCAAAACAACCTCCCAGACTAACCGGGGTAACTAGTCACTGCATCACTGCACTGTGTATGTGCCCTGCTGCTGTGCCTGCCCCCGAGTATGTACCCTGCCAAAGGAGACTGTCCTGTCCAATTACCAACCCCCTTTCCCCTCCTCCTCCAAAAGAACATGATTGAAACAGTAGTTAACAGAAACAAATTTTTTATTATCAACTACACATGGCATTGGGAGGTGAAACTTGGACGTGGGCTTGTGTCAGGCGGGAAGGAAAGAACTTTTCAAATTTTGGGAAATGAGAGCCTTCTGCTACTAGAGCTCTCTGCAGGGGTGGAGTGAGACTTAGCAGGGACTCTGCCGCCTCTCCTTCTTTGCACTTTGGGTGAGGTGGGTATGGGACTTGGTGGCGGGGGAGGGCGGTTAGAGATGGACTGCAGCGGGGCTCTGTCCTCCTGCCTCCGTTCCTGCAGAACATCCACAAGGCGCCGGAGCGTGTCCGTTTGCTCCCTCAGTAGTCCAAGCAGCGTTTGAGTCGCCTGCTGGTCTTCCTGCCGCCACCTCTCCTCCCGATCCATGTTGGCTTGGTGCATTCGGGTCAAGTTCTCCCGCCACTGGGTCTGCTGTGATGCCTGGGCTTGGGAACAGGCCATAAGCTCAGAGAACATGTCCTCCCGTGTCCTCTTCTTCCTACGCCTAATCCGCGCTAGCCTCTGGGAGTGTGATTCCAGGCTAGGTTGTGAGACAGTCGCAGACGGGGCTGTGGAAATGGGAAAAAGGGAGTGAATTCCTAAGAAAGATAAATGTAGTTGTGAACAAAGAACATAGTCTTTCTCTGTGAACAAGACCATGCACAGCACCTTTCACATGCGCACTCAGCACAAGGTCGAATTCTCGGCCTTCGCATTCAGTGCCTGGGGTCTTGAACAGCAGATTTGAGAAGCGAGGCAGCACAACGGAATTTCTGTTGCAGGCAGACATGGTAAGCCGTACACTTGTGGCAGTTTAAAACTTTTATATTACCACTGGCCTCATTTCACATTTAAAGCAATGTCAGTCCCTGCTGCCAGCAATCCGGCAAGCGGGAACTCTGCCCCTGTCCCACCCCCTCGCGGCTGTCCCCGGGAACGATCCCTTTCGGCTGCCCCTCTCCCGCCTCCACCGCGTGGCTGCAAACCAGCGGTTACAGTTCTGTAAAGGAACGGGAAAGCAGTACCAACACTAACATTCCCCTACCTAATTAAAAGCAGGTCACCATGGCCGACATCACCCTGATGAGGATCTCCGAGAGCAACAAAGAGAGAATGCTCCGGGAAAGCCTCCAAAGACCAGGGCCGTATGCCGCCCTGCTGTGCAGAGCAATGATCCCCGAGTACTTGATAATCTCATGGCGCGGCAACGTGTCGTACTTCGGAGGACCTAATAAGGCCGCTCTCCCCAAGAACCTCATGCAACGGCTTTCAAGTTACCTCCAGGAGAGCTTCATCGAGATGTCCCAGGAGGATTACTGCTCTATCCCCGGACATATAGACCGCATTTTACTGTAGCTGCAGTAGCAGGGAATAAACAGTAGAGCGGCTTGTGCAGGACAATCACTGAAAACCGGACATTGCTAGATTTCTTTTCAAAACTTGCACTGCCCCTTACTAAACCGTTAAGCGCCTAGGGCACACTAATCATGAACAACCCATTCTTTTAATTGTTAATATTCCTGTTTTGTTAAAAATAAATGTTTAGATGTTTACAACACTTACTGGCTGATCCTTCACCAGATTCTGTGTCCGGGGTAACGGCTGGGGACGCTTCGTAGGGGATCTCTGTAAGGGTGATGAAGAGATCCTGGCTGTCGGGAAAATCAGCGTTGTGAGAGATGCCGACTGCCTCGCCCTCCTCATCTCCTTCCTCATCTTCCCCGTCCCCTAACATGTCCGAGGAACCGGCCGTGGACAGTATCCCATCCTCAGAGTCCACGGTCACTGGTGGGGTAGTGGTGGCGGCCGCACCGAGGATGGAATGCAGTGCCTCGTAGAAACGGGATGTCTGGGGATGGGATCCGGAGCGTCCGTTTGCCTCTTTGGTCTTCTGGTAGCCTTGTCTCAGCTCCTTGATTTTCACGCGGCACTGCGTTGCATCCCGGCTGTATCCTCTCTCTGCCATGTCTTTAGAGATCTTCTCGTAGATCTTTGCATTCCTTCTTTTGGATCGCAGCTCGGAAAGCACGGACTCATCGCCCCACACAGCGATGAGATCCAAGACTTCACGATCAGTCCATGCTGGGGCTCTCTTTCTATTCACAGACTGCACGGCCATCACTGCTGGAGAGCTCTGCATCGTTGCCAGTGCTGCTGTGCTCGCCACGATGTCCAGACAGGAAATGAGATTCAAACTGGCCAGACAGGAAAAGGAATTCAAATTCAAATTTTCCCGGGGCTTTTCCTGTGTGGCTGGTCAGAGCATCCGAGCTCGCACTGCTGTCCAGAGCGTCAACACAGTGGTGCACTGTGGGATAGCTCCCGGAGCTATTAGCGTCGATTTCCATCCACACCTAGCCTAATTCGACATGGCCATGTCGAATTTAGCGCTACTCCCCTCGTCGGGGAGGAGTACAGAAGTCGAATTAAAGAGACCTCTATGTCGAACTAAATAGCATCGCAGTGTGGACGGGTGCAGGGTTAATTCGATGTAACGGCGCTAACTTCGAAATAAACGCCTAGTGTAGACCAGGCCTTAGAGACTAACAAATTTATTTAGGCCTAAGCTTTCATGGGTTAAAACCCACTTCATCAGATGCGTGCCACGAGTGACCAATGTGTCTGACCAGGTTAAAAAAGACAAGGTGGGTGAGAATGTCTTTTATTAGACTAGGTTCTGGTGGTGAAAGAGACAAGCTTTTGAGCTACACAAACTCTTCTTCAGGTCTGGGCAAGGTACTTAGAGTGTCACAGCTAAATACAAGATGAAACAGATTGTTTAAGTAGTTAACACGCATTCTAAGAGATCATTCAAGGTGAAGTGGCCCCTAAACATCTCTGCAGTCATAGATCAAAGGGGGCTTAGAGGGTTACAAATCATTGTAAATCTGTAATCCACTGACCCCCGCTTTTCCATCCTATGACTGCAGAGGTGTTAACTGGCCATTTCACCTTGAATACTCCCTTAAAATATGTTAACTACTTCTTTTTAGAGTATGTGCAACGTGCCTCCTCTGGCACATGACCAGGATTCATCACCGAATTTGGTCTGCCGGTTGGATCATTAGCTGCCCAGACCCAGGCCAGGTACTGACTTGGAGCACAACATGAATGCTGATCCATGCTCCCCTGTTAATTACTTATGCTAAACAAACTGTTCCACCTTGTATTTAGTTGTGACACGCTGAGTACCTTTTCCAATAAGAGCTCTGTGTAGCTTGAAAGCTTCTCTCTCTCATCAACAGAAATTGGTCCAGTAAAAGATATTACCTCAACCATCTAGTCTCGCTAATATCCTGGGACCAACATGGCTACAACAGCACTGCAAACAGGTTAAGAAAGACAGCCTCTTCAGCGCAGCCTAGTGGCTATCTGTTCCAATCGCATAGTACATCAGAAGAAAACCTAGTGTGGCAATGATTGCTTTGCCCAAGATGAACCAAAGTATCCACAAATAGCTATGGTTACGTACTTCTTCCAAATATCATGCCTAATAAAGCTTTTACGGAAGCATGAACAAAGAGCTCAAATCTTTCTCTTCACGGACTCGTTGATGCTTTTTCTGTATTCTGTTCAGGAAGGACTGTGGTTTTCGTGTCAGACTAAGACATCTGTTTATAGACTGTCTTCCAAAGACTTCATTTCACACCATATGTTGATTGAATAGTGTAGGCGGGGGCTTTTTTATGTTAGAGGGATTGTTGTGGTCTGGCCACAACAGGATGCATGTTCTGGCATTGTCTTGTGGTTCACAATTCCCAGCAAAACTTATGTTGTGTGATATTAGGTATATTGGATATCATGCTGGTTCTTTCTGGGGAGGGAACTTCCTTCAGGTCTCATCAAGAGCCAAAATATTAACTTAGGCTTTTATCGCTGGGAAAAACCTTCTTACTGCAGGAAAACCAGCCTCTTCTGAAAATAGCCATGCAGCTGTGCAATGTAGAAAATGTGACTTCTAGGCACTTAAGGGAACATTTTTAGTTAGCTCTAAAGTAAAAGAAATGGGTTTCACATTAAGCGAAGCAGCACAGTTAGATTTCCAAAGGGGTCTCCTGTTTGTATGTAAGAATTAAGTCTTCATTTTTGCTTCTCTTTGCTCTGAAAATAGGCTTTTCTTGTTGGTGTTTAAATTTGCCAGTAAGTCTGTGTTGCTAAAATATGAAATGGCAATATATGCTGAACCTGATGACTTCCACCTCTGCTCAGTTACATTATTCATTTAATGGTAAACTTGGTTGCTGACTTGCAGAAAATTGTCTGCTTAGGAGCATCCCATATGAGGCCCTCACTGTATTTCAGCCTAGCAAACTTTATGGGCTGCTTATTAAAAAGGACTAGTGTATGGCCATATGTTCTAATTGCCTGTATAAGTAGGGGCATTGCCAGCAGATCAAGGGACGTGATCATTCCCCTCTATTTGGCATTGGTGAGGTCTCATCTGGAGTACTGTGTCCAGTTTTGGGCCCCACACTACAAGAAGGATGTGGTAAAATTGGAAAGAGTCCAGCGGAGGGCAACAAAAATGATTAGGGGGCTGGAACACAAGACTAATGAGGAGAGGCTGAGAGAACTGGGATTGTTTAGTCTGCAGAAGAGAAGAATGAGGGGGGATTTGATAGCTGCCTTCAACTACCTGAAAGGGGGTTCCAAAGAAGATGGATCTAGACTGTTCTCAGTGGTATCAGATGACAGAACAAGGAGTAATGGTCTCAAGTTGCAGTGCGGGAGGCTGGATATTAGGAAAAACTTTTTCACTAGGAGGGTGGTGAAGCACTGGAATGGGTTACCTAGGGAGATGGTGGAATCTCCTTCCTTAGAGGTTTTTAAGGTCAGGCTTGACAAAGCCCTGGCTGGGATGATTTAGTTAGGGGTTGGTCCTGCTTTGAGCAGGGGGCTGGACTAGATGACCTTCTGAGGTCTCTTCCAACTCTGATATTCTATGATTCTATGCCTGACCTCAGAGTATTGATCTTCTGCAGTTGTGTCATTAGTAGCTGACCAGCAAATGTTTTGCTTATGGAAACAAAATGGCATGACTTTATTAAAGATCATATCATTAACTGCATTGAATGTTATTCTGGAGTGGCAGTTGAATGCTAATGGCTTTCTGTGAATGAGGTATTTGTATAATAAAATTCCAGGATTGTCGCTCTGTCTGTGTGTCACTTTGAAGCTTGGAAAGTCTGAGTCAGTGTGAGGTGATGGAAACAGGTATAAGCATGGCTTAGAGTTTTTTTTGTTAAAAATATCACTAGGTTCAGTCATCACTGGGATTTGCTGTCTGGTACTCTCCAGTTTTTAAGTTCCCAGCCATTGCTGGCTTTTTTAGACATGTGGCTTTGTCATTGACACCCATGCGATAACATGGGCTTTCAGGTACTAGTACATTTTGTAATGGCTAGTAAATTCACAAGTCTCTCATCCTTGCTCGTATAGATTCCTTTCACAACAGTAATAGGTTTGTTAATTTTATTTGTTAATAGTCTGTTAATTTTGTTGCAATTAACATGACATGAAATCACACTTTATTCAGCCATCTACTTATCATCCCTTTCCAAGGTGTCTTGTAACTGTCCAGAAACATGTTGTATGCAGTGTTGTTGTAGCTGTGTGGGTCCCAGGATATTAGAGAGACAAGGTGGATCACGTAATATCTTTTAATGGACCAACTTCTGTTAGCCAGAGAGACGAGCTTTCCGCCTTGTATGTAAGCTTATGTGTTGAATACACTTGAGACGCTGAGGGGCTCCTACGGTCAATTGGCAAAGGGTTCATTGTAATGTAACAGCAACTCCTATCAGACCTGAAAACTCACAACACCTAAAGCATTACTGTCATGGCAGTTATCTATAAAGAATGGTGTGTAAGGTATCATATGAAAACAATGATATTAATGACCAATGTATTAAAAGTGAAATGTATGTATTAACACTATAGGAGAAATTATGGATACTTCCTGATATTATGCTTGAAGCTAAGTCTGTAACCAAAGAAAAAAACGTGTTTTCTTCCAGACAGGAGGGGAAGATAGTTATCTCTCCCGTCTCTGATGTAAATTAAGCAGGTTTAGCCCAAGACAATGGGGATTATATTTGCATACTGAGTCAATAGGAAAAGCAAATTAACTGAAGATCAACATAGACAGCATGACAGCATGGGGTCTGCACCCCCAAAGAACAAACAGCGGGGGGGAGAGACTTTTTCAGGAGGTATGCTTCGAAGGATACATTTCAAAGGTGAACTGGCCTATAAGAAGAGTGGAAAAAGACATGATGTTTATCCATTTACTGAGGAAACCTCTTGTAGGGTGTAGGTGACTTGAAAATCTGGCTCCTGGTATAACTGAATACTAGCAAGCTCTCCAGGAAAAGTTTTAGGTGAGAGACTGTTTTAGATAAGATTAACTTGCTAAAGTTAAGTTGTCTTCTTGTAGAAGCATGTTATATTTTTTGTTTTATTTGTAACCACATCTGTTTCTATATTAGCTTTGCTTAATATCACTTAATTCTCTGTTCTTTGTCAATAAACGTATTCTTGGTTTTACTTGTAAGTTCTTCTCAGTGTTGTAATACTAAAGGGTGAATTCTCAGGTGAGCTACTTGGTAATTTCTGTGAGCATCCAGTGACGGGCTGGATATTACAGAGAAATGCTTTTTCAGGAGGTTTGGGGACTAGGGTGCATAAAGTGTTACCTGCTAGACAGAGTAAAAGTTGGCAGAGCTCTGGAGGAGATTGTTTGGTTGGCTAACAGGCAGGGAGGTGTCACCTAGTTTAGTTCCAACAAGTCTCTTTTGCTCAGACAGTGGGGTAACAAGATCACCCATAGTTCTGGGCTCCCTGAGAAACTGTACGATACCAGTGACGCAGCCTGGTCTTGACTGTTTTGTCTCTCCATTATGTGTATATTTGATAATATGAACTGTGGTTTAAGGGCTTAAATACACCCTAGATCTCATTCTCAGATCAAATCCTGCTCCCTTTTTAAACCTTTGTTTAATTAACTGTTGGTTATTGCTTGGATACAAGCAATCAATGGACCATAATTAAGTCACCTGACTGTTATAACTTTCAGGGTCTGATCCAAAGTTCATGGAAACAATGAAAGGTTTTCCACTGTCTTCCATGAGATTTGAATCAGGCCCTTTAAAGAACACACGTTACATTTCATATAGTAGCCGAAGTCGTTCTCTGACACTGGTCAGCCCTTAAAGGAGGAGAGGAAATTCTCTGCCCACATTGGTCTGTCTATGGAAACAGCAGTTAGCTATAGCTACGATTACAGATGATGTTTACTCTGAATTGCTCTTGATAATTAAGGTTACAGCACAAAAAGATTTTAAAAATACCCCAAGAAACAACTTTCTCATAAAATCTATTGAGTGGGTTTATGTTTTCAGTGGAATATAAGGAGATCTGGACTTCGCTTCTGCTCAGAACTGTAGCTGGTGAAATTTGGAAGATGAAGAGGGAGTAGGCAGCTAGGCTGGAAAAGAAATTGAAATAGCCTATCTAGACAAGACAGTTTCATGGCATGAATCAAAATTTTGGCAGTGGAACTGAAGAGAAAAGAGCAGATTTTAGAACTGTTACAGAGGAAGAAGGAACAAGTTTTGTAAAAGCCTGGATGTGAGGAGAGAAGGAAAACAAGGGAGTCAAGGTTTGGAGCTTGAGAGATGGGGAGGATGGAAAAGTTGTTAGTAGTGATGGAGAAAGTCAGGTGAGCAGCAAATGTGTATATTTAAAATAAACACATGCTCTCTACTCAGTGTGTAGGTTGGGAAAAGCCTGAAATAATGAAGTCTCACATGTTGTAAATGTTCTGCTATCCTCCACTGCGATTTCACATGCATGCTGCCTACCAAATTCCTTTCCTGCTTCCTCTCCCCTTTTTTAAATGCTTTATGCTCTGGCTTCTGTTCGTGATTTCATGGATTTAAACTTGTTTACCATGTTCTCAGTACTTCCCATTACTTCCTTTTTGTCCTTAGCCAGCCCACACACTGTTGCCCACTGCTTCAAAGCCTCAAGGTTCACAGCCTCAGTTCCATTTCCAGTTGGAGGCTGCATGGTGACATGTAGGCTTCCTATACTGAGCTGTGGAAGGGGTTGCTCTACATACGCAGAGCTGAGTAGTGGAGCGACAATGCGAGTGTGGGACATCCACTTCCACACAGACTGAAAAATCATAACATTGATTTTGTTTTTATTCACAATAATTTGGGGGAAAGCTCTTTCTCAAACTGTCTGCCATATAGTTTGTGTTTATTTGACATTGGCTCTTGATTGAGGGACAGTTGGTTTTGCTTTTATAGATGATTCTGGTTATTTGGGAGTCTGGTATAATGGATTGAGAATGGGACTGAGCTCCCTTGGCCCTGCTACCGACTCCCTCTGTGGCCTGGGGACTTAACCTTCCTGTGCCTCAGGTTTACAGTTGATAATAGGGACATGCTTCACAGGGGTACTGGGCGGGTTAATGAATTGTTCACTAGCAAATTTAGGGATAGAAATGGTGACACCTCCGTACCACTGTCAGGTAACTTTGTGCTGCCTGTGTTGTTTAACAGGCTGTGAAGTCAGCAGTACAGACCATCACTGTGGGAGGAGTGAGTACATCTCAATTTAAGACCATAATTCCCTTGGCAACGGCCCCCAATGTTCAGCAGATTCAGGTACCTGGAAGCAAATTCCATTATGTCAGACTTGTTACGGCCACAACAGCCAACAGTTCAACCCAGTCAGCCAGTCAGAATCCTAGTACCAACACACAGCCTCTTCAGCAAGGTCAGTGGTGTCCATTCATACCCTATTTTATTTGTCTAATTTAGGTTTATTAAGCACTAACAAATATAACCCCCCCCCCACACACACACACACAAAGGGTAAATAAACTGTCAAATGATATAAATCTGTGGCCCTGGCCAGCTGTGCTAGTTTTGTACCAGGCCCCTGGCTTTGAAAGGCTCTGTATCCCATTACCAACTCCAGGATGCCTTTGGAAATGCTCTGATATTGAACTCCTCATTCCCTAGAGACTGGCTCCTGGGGTGCCTGATACGCTGTTGTTCCCAAGGAAGAATGTCAGCCACTCATCTGCTTGTTGGGTGATTGTTGCAAGTCTGATACCCTGTCCCTGCCTCACTGTGCCCAAAAGTGAAATCTGGGCAGTGCCATACATACCTCACAGGGATGTTGTGAGGATTAATTAATGTTTGCCCAGCCTGATGAGATCCTTTGATAGACAGTGATTTAGAACTGCAAAGTACCCCTTGTTTTTACCATGCATTTTCTGGTATGGACAGTAGCAACCAGAAGATTTCATGCCTGTTCTCCCCTTTGCATATTTACATATCACTCCCATTAATGTCAAGAGGAGCTCTGCACATAGACTGATGAGAAGTGTTGGTCTTAAATGTATGCAGTTTGCTGGGTGGCAGTACTGAATATTTAGTAAATATGTTATGTTGGCATAAATTAAAGGGCGAGGGGAATGAGTTGGTGAGCAAAATTAGGGGAGAAAAGGCTGCCTAGAGAGTCTTGTTTAAGGGGGAAATGTAAGATCCAATTTGACCCTAAATTTAAGTTTTGTGAAAACAAACTTCGACCAAACTTTAAGACAATTGTTTTGAACAGTTGCCATATATTTATTTTGAATTGGTCCTTTGGAACTGTTCCCATGTATTGTATAAATTCCAATAGAAAATAAAATCCTGTAATGTTTTAGTGCAGACATTGCCGCATAGTGCTAATACTATGGTAAACTGAAAGTGAAATAGATTAGAGTGAAACTGTTAGGTTTTGCATTTCTTTCTTTCCACTTGGACAACCAGCATAAATAGTGAAGAGCTAATCCAGTTTTAAAAATCTTTTGTTCCTTACAGTAACACTGGTTTTAAAAAAATGTTAAGTTTTTTTGATCTACCAGTATTCTCCCAGGGCCTGATCCTGCAAACACACACTTGTCTTTATGCACTGAGTAACCATCATTCATTGGTGCTTCTCATGTGTGTCAGTGCTTGACTGGGGCCTAAGTGAGAGAGATCTAGAGAATCAGCTGGGAATTGCTTGCAGTACTATGTTTCCTGCAAATAACAGGTTTAGCTCTGTTTTCAAAGAGCTACTGGGGAAAAACTGTAATAAAATAATCACTTTATAAATTAAGTCCACTCTCAGTGCACAAGTTAAAATGTAAAAACAAATAGAACAACAGTAAATAAACTAAAATAAACAAGATAGCACCCAAATAAAATGTTACAAGCATAACCAAAATACATTTTAAAAAGGCAATAAACCCCACCATCTTACACACACAAGTAACTGTTTATTCTATGTATGTGAAAGTGATAAATTGCTTCAGGATTAAATTCTAGCGACTCTTTATAAATGTGCACATGTAGTGTGACATGGGATATTGTTTCTTTTAACCAGGTAAGCCAGTGGTGGTGAATGCAACTCCAGTGCGGATGTCTGTCCCAATAGTACCAGCTCAGACTGTCAAACAGGTGAGTTCAACATGAAATCCATATTATAGTCTCATTTCATCTGGCAAACAGATGTGAACATTCTGACTCTGGAGGTAAAATATGATGATTTACATTGTTCTGCACAGATTCTTGTCTTCAGAAGGACTTTTTAGAAAAATGTACAGTGTAGTTTTCTGCAGCGGATAAAAAACGATATGTTGACAATGTCATAAAGATTTCTTCTCTTTCCAGGTGGTGCCCAAACCAATCAACCCAACTTCACAGATAGTTACTACTAGTCAGCCACAACAGAGACTTATTATGCCAGCTACTCCACTGCCACAGATACAGCCAAACCTCACTAACCTCCCACCGGGCACTGTGCTGGCGCCAGCACCTGGCACAGGAAACGTAGGCTATGCAGTTCTTCCAGCTCAATACGTCACTCAGGTATGATGTTAGCACAGGGCAAAATGATGAACTTACAGAAATAATTGTAGAAGGCATCCTACATTCGTGTTAATGTTTTTGATCCCTTCCTTCAGTTTAGGGCTTTGGCTTGTCCTTTGCCAAAATGTGGACAAGAATCAGAATGAAAAGAAATGGGAATTAAATCCACGATTTAAGATTGAAAAGGGATGTACAGGGATTTTTGTTGGCATGCTGCGTATAATTGGCAGAGACCTTGTTGTACAGTTCTTCCTTTAGTGGCCTGCCTTATGTAGGTAAAAAAGATCTGGAACAACACAGTATTAGATGAATGGCAGGAGGGAAATGACACAACAAGATCTTTGTCCTTGGTACAAAGAAGCAGTGGAAGAAAGACAATAGGGCAGATTTTCTGAAGTGGCCAGCACTCACAGTTGGGGCCAGATTTTTTAAAAGAGCTCTTCCTATTTTTTGGCATCTGAATGAAGTGGCCAGATTTTCAGAAGTGCTCAGCACCCAAATAGCTCATATTGTTCTCAGAGGGAACTGCTGGCAGCCGAGCACTTGGGAAAATGTGGCCACTTCATCTAGATGCCTAAAAGGGAGCTGTTAAAGGCTGAGCTCTCTTGAAAATCTGGCTCAGTGTAGAAAAAGAAATGTACACTGAGAAAGCAATGAGTAAAAAAATACAAAGCTGAGGCACTTGCAGGGGATTCTGATGAGCGATGCGTGAGGAATGCTCCTGTAGTGTGTGCTTCCTCGGAGAAGGTCCTGGGTGCCTAGGTCTTGCTACTCATATTTCTTGCACCTAACTCATCGTGGCATGAAAAAAGAAGGTATGCAGGTAAACACTTAACAGTACCACAGTCAAAGGGAGTGCAAATCAGCCCTGGTTTCTTAGTTTTGTTAAAGTTGATCCTGAATGGATTATGACCTTGCAGGTTACTTCAGTGACTCGTGGGACTTTGCTCTGATTCATCCCTTGTAGCACAGGTGCAGTGATCAGGCACCAAGATCTACTCTGTAAAAAAAAGGAGCACTTGTGGCACCTTAGAGACTAACAAATTTATTAGAGCATAAAGCTTATGCTCTAAGCTTATGTTAGTCTCTAAGGTGCCACAAGTGCTTATGTTCTTTTTGCGGATACAGACTAGCATGGCTGCTACTCTGAAATCTGTAAAGAAAGAAAAGGGATCTGATTAAAGGGGTGAGAACTGTTTGTAACTCCACGTTTTCACCTGGTGGGTGCAGGCATTCCTGTAGATAGCTGATATACAAGCTATTGGTAAAGCATTTTAGCGTCCGTCTGACTGAAAGTTATTACGTAATGTAAGTAGATTAAAAATAATGCAGTCCAAAGGTTCTAAGATAAAATGGACAAAAACATAATGTAAAATAGGACATTTCTGCTGAATACAGAGTAACCCTTAGACTGCTTACTCTTGTGAGTTTGTGAAACTTTCAAACCATTCATAAATATGGATTAGGAGAGTACATGATGCATACAGCAGTTTCAGAAATGCTTACTAAAAACTGTGTACTACAAAGCCTGTTGTATACAATTGTAAAAGCTACAGAACATACATTTATACTTGGTGTTTTGTTAGCTACAGCAGTCATCATACGTATCTATAGCAAGCAACACTGGTTTTACTGGGACATCTAATATCCAGACCCAAGCAAGGCTTCCGTTCAATGGGTGAGTATTTTGAAAACACTTTTAAAAGCTTGCCACAACATCTCCCCCAAAGATGGTGAGGTGATGTATTTAATTGGGACAGATTATCCTTGTTTGAAGAGTTTTTTAGGAAAACTTAGCACGGTGGGGTGGGGAGGCTGCGACCTGTGCTGTTCTTGTTCTGTGGCTAAATAAAGAACATCTGTTTCTCTGGCTGTCAATCCAACGCCTTTTACCATCACTAATCTCAGTCAAAGTCAAATCTTAGGGTTTTTTTCCCAAACCCATAGTAGGAGTTTGAACAGAGAGCTTGGCCCATGGTTATTTATTATATGTATTGGCAGTAGCACATAGGAGCCCTGGTCATGGACTTGAAGTTGATTGGAGCAGCTGGGTGCTTAGCACTTGTGCAAACCCAGCCATTTATGTAGATGCCTGAATATGATTTGGGAACCGAACTTCAGCTCTTCCCCTCCCCCCCCCCCTTTTTTTTTTTTTAAATCTTGGCTTAGTTCCAAGGTAACACATTGAAAGTGGAAACTTTTCAAATTGATATGCCTCCCCCTCCTCCCACGCATGCTTAGAAATTCTACCCCATTCTGCTGAACCTGCCTTTTTCTGGAAGTCTTACATTTAAAGGTGTTTGCTGTGATTTAAATAATACAAAACAAACAAATAAAATTGTCTGAACGAATCCTGAACCCCTGCCTGACCACCCCCCACCCCTTCAATAAATACTTTGTTTTCAGCTTCTGGGGGTATGTCAGGATCAAAGTGTGACGTTGGGCAGTCTATACGGTTTTATAAAAATATGCTAATGAGTGAATATAATGTAACTGGAATATGCTTCATGTAAAAGGTCTCTTGTAAGGTATCATTACAAAGCTTATAATCTACTGAGTGTGGTCATCCTATTTGTATAAATGTACCACTCTTGTATCTGGGACTAGAAATATGAAATATAATGCTGAGGGACTATTGTAATTAGGCAAAGTGTGGGCCATTAATGGTGGTTTGGAATCTTAATGGCTCCCATCAACCAGGATAATTGACTGGGGCTCTGTTTGCAGGGAGGCCTTCTTGTGAGTCAGGCTGGGAGGAATGAAGGCTTGGGGTCTTACAGTGACATGTGATCATGTCACATGAACTGGAATCCATCTTTAACCTGGTGCTTTTCCAGTGGGGGGGGGAACCCAGAGAGAGACAAAGGATTCCTGCCTTATGCAAAAGATATATAAAAGGGTGGAACAGAACAAAGGCCGTGAGCCATCATGAAGAATCCCCTAGCTACCACCTGAGCTGGAACAAGAGCTGTACCAGGGGAAAGAATTGTACCCAGGTCTGGAAGGTGTCCAGTCTGAGGAAAAAACTTACTGAAGCATCTCTGAGGGTGAGATTATCAGCATTCAGTTTGATTAGACATAGATTTGCACATTTTACTTTATTTTGCTTACTGTCTGTTACTACTTGGAACCACTTAAATCCTACTTTCTGTATTTAATAAAATCACTTTTTACTTATTAATTAACTCAGAGTATGTTTTAATACCTGGGGGAGCAAACAACTGTGCATATCTCTCTATCAGTGTTATAGAGGGCGAACAATTTATGAGTTTACCCTGCATAAGCTTTATACAGGGTAAAACGGATTTATTTGGGTTTAGACCCCATTGGGAGTCGGGCATCTGAGTGCTAAAGACAAGCACACTTCTGTGAGCTGTTTTCAGGTAAACCTGCAGCTTTGGGGCAAGTAATTCAGACCCTCGGTCTTTGTTGGAGCAGACGGGAGTGTCTGGCTCAGCAAGACAGGGTGCTGGAGTCCTGAGCTGGCAGGGAAAACAGGAGCGGAGGTAGTCTTGGCACATCAGATGGCAGCTCCCAGGGGGTTTCTGTGATCCAACCCGTCACACAAAGGGTCACCACATATGGTCAGAATATAGCTGGCCAGATATGACCATTGAAAAATCCTAGCTTTCAGTGGTTGTTAAGGCTGATCTCTGACACAGAATGCTCTTTATGTTAAACTAAATAGCAGGGTTCATATGCTGCTTTGCTTGCCCCTTGCTCAGGTCTCTGTCTGCTTGCCTAGGACAGTCACTTTGTCATTTCATTATCATTTTTAATTCACACATAACTTGGATGAAGGGAGAGGCATAGTCTGAATTTATTTCTTCTCTATGGTACTGGATTCGGTTAGATTCATAACAACATCACAAAACCTGCTCCAGGTGTAGATACAGTCACCATGGAGAGTGGTCTTCACTCAGGGGAATGGCTGCAGCACGCTCAGTTGCACTTTCCTCTCATGTGGTCCACTCCTAGCCTTGTCTCCTTTCTTTCTCTTCTTTAAGCATAGCGTGCAGCCAGGGTCATCTAACTCTTCTTTGATTTTTTTACCTACTAATTATATTTTGTAATCCGTGACATAGACCTTTGAAAGCTCACGTTGTAGGAGAAAAATCTAGTTTGGTTTATGGGATTTCAGTGGATCAACATTCTGAACTTAAAAAAGAGAGAAGCCAATAATAAAATGGTTCTTTTCCAGAATTATGCCATCCGAACCTGCAAACCGCCCCAGGAAGCCATGCAATTGTACAAAATCGCTGTGTTTGAAATTGTAAGTGTATTTGGTTTTAAGTATTTTCTCTTTAACAAATATTTTAGTATATTGCCAAAATTAAATAGAAATATTAAAGTAACTCTAAAGTGAGTTCTGTATATAAAAAGGATTCCAATGTAAGGCTCTCAATCCATCCACAAATCATCCTGCTATAAGTGCATATGATACTTAATGAGACACTTTAGGCTGTGTCTACCCTAGCAATGTTCTAAGTTTCTGAATCTTGTGGTTTCACTGGTGATAGTATCATGGGAATGGTGGGGTAGATTGCCCATTGGCATTTAAACTGGATGACAGAGGTACCAGTGGTCACCTGAACCCTGTCTGCATGATGGCTCCTACTGTTGCTACCACCACTGGAGTTGCATCCGTGTTTCCATCCGTGGGAGATTAAGTACAATAGTCTGGTAGACAAAGCCTTAAAATGTCTTACCAATGGAACTGTGAGGTTACTTACGTCCTGTGAGATGTCTCAGGGTCAGAAGGGACCATTGTGATCATCTAGTCTGATCTCCTGTATATTGCAGGCCACAGAATCTCACCCAACCACTCCTGTAATAGACTCCTAACCTCTGGCTGATTTACTGAAGTCCTCAAACCATGGTTCAAAGACTTCAAGTTGCAGAGAATTCACCATTTACACTAGCTTAAACCTGCAAGTGACCCATGCTTCATGCCGCAAAGAAAGGTGAAAACCCCCAGGGCCTCTGCCAATTGGACCTGGGGGGAAATTCCTTTCTGACCCCAAATATGGCGATCAGTTAGACCCTGAGCATGTGGGCAAGGCCCACCAGCCAGACACCTGGGAAAGAATTCTCTGTGGTAACTCAGAGAATTCTCTGTGGTAACTCGGAGCCCTCCCCGTCTAGTGTCCCATCTCCTGCCATTCCACTCCAGTGCCATCAGTATCTGGTGTGATTATGTGAGGTCGTTCAGTTGGGATGATGCTACACCTTTCCACATAGTACAACGTCAGGAGGAGGTAATGAAATTATTTTGTGGCTCCCTAATTCTTGGATGACGAAGAAGGCATTCAGAGTGGTTGTGCTACTGTTAGAGAAGCTGATATAACAGCCATCTGAGTCCAAGTTAGGAAATATGTCTGGCACCTGCCAATTTTAGGTTCTTTTTAATGTAATGCATGTCATGTTCATAATGTGGGCGTGCACATACTTTTGAGCTTAGAAATTTTTCATCACACTAGAACAGAACTAATCATGTATGTTTAGTTTTCCTTCAGACATCTCACAGCCTGTACGATTGTTATTTATAGAGAGCCAAATGTGTTCCAGACATGAAATTTCCTCCTGGATATCAGCTTTCTGATTCCCAAATGTTCTGTGAAATCTAAAGGGGAGAAAAGATGCTGATGCTGATATACTTTGCATTTATATAACACTGTACAGAAATTAACTCAGGCCTTGTCCACCGCGTGATTTGCTCCAGGTACAGCCATCTGTGCCCAGGGGTGTAATCCACTAATGTAAACTGTCATTTGCTCCAGGAGAACTTTCCCCTGCTTGCATATGGGGTAGTCCTCACAATACACCTGTGAGGCAGGTTAGGCATCTAATTCCCACAGGTTTCAATTTATTTATCAGTGAATTTCAAATACCTTTGAAAATCTGACCCTTACTCTCTCTGTGCCTCAGATCCCCATTTTAAAGAGCGGGGTGTGTGTGGGGGAAATATAGCACCTTCCCTACCTCACAGGGGTGCTGTAAAGTTTGTGAGGTGCTGAGACGTTATGGTAACGTAATTCACAGAAGTACCTAAGATACACAGCTATCCAATCAGCTCCTCCCTTAAGCACCTTTGTGATTTCTTCCTCCCACCACAGTGCGTAGGAAAAATCCCTGATCTAATCCATACAGCCATATTCCTTCAACTCCCTTCTTTAGACTCGCCTCTGCTGCAAAGCCTGCAATACCCTGGCTATTGCTCGTGGCTAGTCAGATGATGAGCTGTGCCTGCCCCTCTTCCTTCCTTTTCCTACTCCCGGACTTTTACCCCCGCCTCCATTCCTGCCATTCCTCACCCTAATAAAAGAATTAACAAGCACAAAACCAACGAAACTTGCCACTACCAAAGCGGTGCCGATCCTGGGCCACATTACTTGTAGATTATACCCCTGTCACTTACCTTACTTTGGGGTCTTATGCTGTATGCCCTCCGGGCCAGAAATTGTCTCATTCGTGTCTATACAGTACTTGGTCCAATGGGGTCCCAATCCCAAGTGGGGCTTTTAGAAGTTACTATCATAGAAATGTTTCCTGTGGCTACTACCACAGCTAGTGTGATGCCTGCATACCATGTTTGTAAATCCCGTCTGGGTCTCCTATTTCAGGTATTGTGATTGTTTTGCAAATGGTGAATTCTGCAATAACTGCAACTGTACCAATTGTTATAACAACCTGGACCATGAAAATGATAGGCAAAAAGCAATAAAGGTAAGGGTTTTTTTTGTTGTTTCTCTCCTTTAAAGTTCGCAAAACAGAAAAGCATGTCACAATGTATCTATTTCAACATACTCAAGGCTGCTATTGAAACAGGACAGTTTGCTTCTTGTTTTACATCTCTGTAGCGGGGATGAAAGTAGCCACCTTTTCCTGTTGGGTTGGGAGGAGAAAGTGATTTACTTACTCCAGCACAATCTTGGGTTTGTCCTTACTGCACTGGTCCTCTAGATCTTGCTTCCTGCATGAACTGTGACACATCTTTTGGATCTGCATTGATAGGCCTGCCTTGATAGAAACCCTGAAGCCTTCAAGCCCAAAATAGGGAAAGGAAAGGAAGGGGAATCAGACCGACGGCACAGCAAAGGCTGCAACTGCAAACGATCGGGATGTCTCAAAAACTATTGTGAATGCTATGAGGTAAGATGGGTTTCTTGTCTTGAAGAAATACATTGGCTTTTTCTCCTTTCTAAATGTCACTCTTGCCCATTGCACTGTCTGTAATTAAAACTTGTAACTATGTATAATTTCTCCAGTGCATACTAAGTTTATGAGCCAGCAATGGAGAATAAAACAATATTTTAGGACACTCACCCTTTCTTTTGTTCTTTTTAGGCAAAAATCATGTGTTCCTCAATATGTAAATGTATTGGCTGTAAAAACTTTGAAGAAAGCCCAGAACGAAAGACTTTGATGCACTTAGCAGATGCAGCAGAAGTAAGAGTCCAGCAACAGACAGCTGCAAAGACAAAGTTATCCTCACAAATCTCAGACCTGTTAACGAGGCCAACCCCAGCACTGACTAGTGGAGGGGGGAAGTAAGTCAACACATTCCATCCTCTTGACTTGGCTTTAACACTGTTTTAATGATTCAGGTATCTTGCTGCTGTGCTGGGGTGGATTTTAGCAAGTTAAGATTACTTCAGTCTTTGACATTTGTATTCATGCTTTAGGTTTTGGTGGCTAATGTTATTTAATATTTGTATTACCATAGCACTCGAGAGCCGTCAATCAGATTCGGGGCCCTTTTGAGCTACGTGCTATACAAATGCAGATTACTCTCTGTCCCGAGGAATAGTGAAACCTTTCTGGAATATATCAGCCGCCTAAATTTGCAGTTGAGCTAATTGTCTCATCCCCTGAATGCATCTAAGTGCTGTTGGTTGAAAAGATGTATAGTGCATGGCTGCTGCCTAAACTATTAAAATACATCCCGTACAGAGAAGAGAAGTTATATAACAAGTTTGTCAGTCAAGATATACTGGATCATTATGACATTGAAATGAGTGCAAGTAAAATAAAATGTGCAAAAAATGATTACAAGATACTATATACATATATCTGCGGTATAGAAAACCTGTTTTGTGTTACGTTGTAGCATTTGAGAAATACTAATGAAAAACCTGTACCAAACTGTATACAGAGAAGGAGACAGTTAAATTTACATGTGTAAGCTTGAATTTGCCACACTTCCGTGTGTCTAACCACGTAACCTTAACATTCTCTTAATGCAGTTTTTAGCATCAATACAGGTGGACTCCTAATGTTAAATGAGTTAATTCTCAGTTTTCCTACAGCAAAAAATTATATGGAAAATTATGCATTCTCCATCTGTCTTTATGGCATTCTGCAGTCTGTCTCAAAATGTACAGAGATGGAAGCAGCCACAAAACTTTCCGCGTTGCCTCTAAGGAGTGATCTTCCTGCTTAGCTGTAGGGCTTGTTCAGTATTTTCAGTTTGGGGCAGCCTCAGATGTACCCCAGAAACTGTGGAGCAGATTCATCCTGGTCAGATCAGCCCTGATTGAAAACTTTGAATGTGCTCTAACTCTGTTTGAAAGGGCATAATCCTAAAGTTAATGAATTGGATTCATGAATTGGATTCATAGTACAGGGAAAATGGAGAGGTAAGCAAAATTTTCCTTGTTTGACAACCATGTCCAAGTATATATTAGTATTGCTATAGGGACTGTCTAGAGGGCTTCCTTCAGCTTCTGACTTTTCAGTGCTTCAGAGAGAGTTTTGTAGATAGTGCATATTGTGTAGCTTGCTGATGACAACAGTGAAGTTTTTATTTCCATTTCAGATTGCCATTTACCTTTGTAACCAAGGAGGTGGCTGATGCGACTTGTGACTGCCTGCTTGCGCAGGCCGAGCAGGCTGAAAAGATGGGCAAGTCAAAAGCAGCAGCGGAGCGCATGATCCTGGAGGAATTTGGACGTTGTTTGATGAGAGTCATTAACTCAGCGGGAAAGTCCAAAAGTGACCCCTGCGCCATGAACTGCTGACTCTTGCATAGGAGCCATGGTAAATTGGACTGAACATGACACTTAAGGCACAGGGACACTTTGGTTCACAGCAGAGGATTTAATACTATTTTATTGTTAATTTGGTGCTTGTTTTAAATTGACCTGCATAATGTTGAAACAAGAAAATCTTTTATAATTAGGAGTAGATTCTTTTAAATTTTAGCTAAATTCTCTTCTACTTATGACGATGCCTAAAGGTGAATTTTTCTTCCTGTTGTACAGCTTTTAACTTTCTTGGGTTTGGTAAGAATTAGATGTTTTCTTCCTCCCCCTTTCTCTAAGAAAATTGTCCAGAGAGTCTTTATAAATTATTATTATAATATATATTATTTACAGTGTATAGAGTTGTATCACTTTGTTCATATGGAAGAATCAGACACTGGCAGAAAATATTTTTGGCAGTAGACCAAGAAAACAGTATATCTGTGGAGGAATTAATTCTGAAAGGACATGTATAGAAATGAGCATCTTCACAATACTGACAATACCAAATTAGATAAAAGAACATCACTCTACAACCCTGGAAGGCAACGTATCAGTGTTAAGAACCGATTCAGCAAGGTCCTTAAGCACAAATAATGTTAAGCACGTGGGCCATTGACTTCTTGGGACAGCTTACACATTTAGCATCGCATATGTTCTTAAAAACCTTGCTGAATCTGGGCCTCAGGGCACGACTTTTAAAATGGAAAGTATTTACATTTTTCTTTAGATGATGACAGAAATTTCATTACCGGCTTGCTGAATAGTCTAAAATGGAAGTTGAAGGACAGATGATGGGCCAAAAATTCAGAAAGAATTAAAAGCAATGCTGTAAAAACAAGTTTCCATCCAACTTTTATCATTAGATAAACATCAAGCAGGGAGATGCTGTTGTGCATCTAGGGCTCAATCCTGCAAGGTCCTGAGCATTCTCACGTCTCATTGAAGCCAGAGAGCGTTTGCAGTCCTTAGCACCTCATAGGATAGAGCCCTTAAACTGGCAGAAAATGAGATTATTGTTGTGTACATTTACACAGAAACTGAGATTACTGGGTGTGAGGGAACCAACCCTTGTGTTTTCCTGTTAGCACAGTTTTCATGTGAGATGGATTCCAAACTAGCTGCATCCAAGTTAATCAGAGAAGATGTGTGAAGATCAGACTCCCTGTACACCTGTGGACCTTTTTGATATCACTTTTTTAATCTTTGGGACTCATTTGGCTTTTTTTTTTTTAAGTGTTATTTAGGATTGCAGTTTGAGCCATGACATGCAAGTACACTGGTACGGATTAAAGATCACCATCAAAACCAGATACACCTGACCTTTTTTTGTGTGGGGAACAGGGAAGGAATCAAATCAGGTCAAATACAGTTGTGCATAGAAGACACTTAAGGATGGGAACTTTTTCTAGTATTTACTACAAACAGTCCCAAATCACATTTTTGGTAGTGTAGCTCTAAATTTAATGAAAGGAAATAACCATGTTTAAATTCACAGGCATTTATTTAGTTAGATATCTTAATCCTCTCTGTAATTATCAGAACAAGACTGATACTTTTATTTTCCAAAAGGGATTTTATATTCTCGCCATGTGTAACTGTGTGTATATATTCTTTAACATATGTTTGTGTATATGTAGCAAATACACATACACACACCTGCGAAAAGGGAATCCACCATTCATTAAAAAGTTTTTTTTTTTAATAATTAGGATCTAGATTTCTAAAATGTCAGTGCGATAACTCTAAATGTAGATAGTTCAGCCATTCATCTTACTTTTTAGTGACTCAATATAGTATGTCCAGTAAGATTTGTATAAATGTAAATTAGTGTAAGTGGATAAAGTAAGACCTAATCAAGTTATTTTTCAAACAGATTGCAATACACCTTCTTTTGTCTAGAACTAAATCCATGTTAATTTTGTATATATTCTGTGTCCTATTCTAAATTGCACCTTTTGTGATGTGTATTTATATACAGTGTGGAGAAAATGTTTGTGAAACTTTGGATTACAGTTGTAGATGATGTATGATGGCATTGCTTGTAAAGATTTTGAAGGTGCAATCAAGTACTCTTAGTTCTACTTGTTTTGAACAAGTTTTCTGAAACATTGAGCTTGTTTCCAAACACGCCCCTCTCCGGCCCCGCTTAGTATGTAGTAAATCATTTTTGTACTTCCTTAGCCATTTGCAACAAACTGCTGAACAAGATTTACAGTCGAGTTCATCCAGTTATTTTAAACAGATCTGGGGTGGGGTCAAAGGTTCATTTTCTAGTTCTGTTTACACCTGAAAGTAGAAAGATTAAATTTATATTTACTAGACCAATTCAAAAAATACACTTTTCTATATTGTAAAAAGTCGGCTAAATCACAAAGAAAAATAAACATTTATACTATTCTGTAAACATGATTTTTGCACTCTGTTCCTTGAGAGCTGGCAAGAACATTAACGGTTTTATTAAAGTAGCTGATGTGTTAATTAGAGGCCAGGTTGTCACCAAAGTTGCATTCACTAAGGCCCCAAATCAGCAAAGCACTTCCTTGTCATTAAGCATGTGATTAAATACCATTGACTTCAATAGGACTGGAGCACATTCTCAAAGCATGTATGTGCTTATATGCTTTTCTGAAAAGAGATGCACTTAAGTATGTGCTTAAGTACTTTGAAATGGGGCCAAAATATATACATGCACAACCAGGTAATTGGGCCCAAAGGGGTATTTTTGTATTTAGTTACCTCTCCTGCATGAGCAAATTCAGGTTCTACCCCTGTGGAGACTGAACAAACATAGTCCTTGATCCAACAAACATATCCATATGGATGGACCCTCATGCCCTGTCAGGATCCCATTGAAGTTAGCAGGACTCCATACAAGAGTCTCTCCATGCAGAATCAAGGGTAAAATGTTCAGAGGCAACTTTGGCCACAGCCTTTGAAAATTTGGCCCTAGGCATTTTATTGGCAGGTTTCTAACTATATCCTGTAAGGGTTAGGGTACTTAACTGCATAAAAACGGTGAGTTTTAAAGACAAAACTGCTTTCTTCTACAAAATAAAACTATTTTTATTTTTGGATTTTTTAAGTTCTCCTGGCTCTTTCCTCTTGAGCTATTTTTTTATTATTATTATTATTTATTTAGTGTGAAATCAGTGCTCATGGAAGTGAAGAATTAATCCTCCTGGCTAGAGCTAACGAGGTACAGTGCTCCAGAGCTGCTGCCCCTCTCTTCCCCCCCACTCAGCCCTACTGATGCATCTCAGTCATGGCCTGCAATAAGTAGTAGTAGTACATGTCTGCTATTCCAGTCCTGAGCAGACAGTCAAACATACGAAATTGTGCAATGAATGCGTTACGGACAGCTGATCATTCCGGATTAGAATGAGGCCACTAAACCTGATTCCAGAACCAGCTCAAGTGCCGTGATGGTGGTCTGGGAGAGACTGCAGTGTGCTAGATGCTTTACAAACAAAAGAAGTTTACAGTCTACGACAAAGGGCAGGGAAAAGAGGCAGTGTATAAATAAATTGCCCTTTCAGAATATTTATTAAATAACTAGCTGCTTTTGCTCCCTCTTTCTTGCCATTTCCCATTTAAGGCTCTGACTTTTATAGCCTTCTTCCAAAAGTCACGATTATATGTCTGGCTGTTCTCTCTCATGTCTGCTGATATATGGTCTATATACAAGTCTTTGGCCTCCCACTTTGTCATCTTCTATCCATGAGGATTGCAAGGGCCATTCTAACTCTCACATCTCCATTGGACATGCATATCAACTTAGCCTAGCCTCCCGCAATTGTCTTCAGTTGAGGCAACCTGCATTAGGCCCCTCACAACCTCATTTCATTTCCTATCATGGAGTGTCCAACCATTTGGCCATCTCAACATTTTCATTTCCGTAGGAGAGAGCATACTGATCTATTTTCTTGTGGTTGGCCAAGTCTCTGTCCTGCACATTAGGATGGGTCGAATTAGTTTTGTACACCTTTTAACTTTATTGGCATCTTTTTATCACCGAGAATTGGCCTCAGCTCCTGCCATTTGTGCCAAACAGCTTTGGTATGATGCTGGGCATCATTCAGGAGGGCACCATTGTCAGCAACCATTAATCCTAGGTATTTAAATTCTTGCACATGTCTAACCTCTCTGCCTATAGTAGCCTTTATAGTGGGTCCACCTCTCTTAGTTGTCATAGCCTCATCTTACTCTCGAAGTCCCACCTGCTCAAATCTCTGTTGCACTGTTCAAAGTTGGTTTGCAGGGTCTCACGATCTTCCACACACAGCATTAAACATCAGCATACAGCATATTCCAAGGTGGGTCCCTTCATATAGTCTCACTTGTCACATCCAAGACAACCACAAATGGGGGGAGGCTCAGTGGTTTGAGCATTGGCTTGCTAAACCCAGGGTTGTGAGTTCAATCCTTGAGGGGGCCACTTAGGGATCTGGGGCAAAAATCAGTACTTGGTCCTGCTAGTGAAGGCAGGGGGCTGGACTCAATGACTTTTCAGGGTCCCCTCCAGTTCTATGAGATAGATATATCTCCATTTATTTATTTATTTATTTAAAAGGCTCAAGGCTAAACCAAGGGTGTCAGGCTTCAACAGCCAACATGTAACGCTCGTCCAGTAGATATGCTTGTGTAAATTGATGTGCCTGTCAAATGTACCTCAGAGGGGTAGGGCATTCCCCACAAGTGATGTACAACAGCCTGGCCTGACTGTTGTAATGGGGCAAGGGCCGCTAAAGTTAAAGAAGCAAGTGAGTAAGTGGAGTAAGCTGAGATATCCAAGCTGGAATGTGAATACCCAGAGAAGAGTAAATGTGGCATATGTACAAAAAGTTAATTGGAAAGTTAAAGCTAAGATGCTAGTGGAAGGTTATAAAATCTACCATTCAGGGAGTTCAACCTCCTGAAATGGTGTTGAAGTTATTCTGGAGGAAACCATGCAAAGGTATCTAACAGGTTACCAGAAGGTCGGAACAACTGATGAGTGTTCAACTGTGTTGGGAAGAGGAAACTATCCATATAGTAAGTGGGTATGCACCAATTAGGAGAGGCTCAAAAGGTAAAAGGATTTTTTTGAGGAGTTGCTGTGCCTTATTGGAAACATGAGAAATGATAATCAGAGCAGATCTAAATGCACGTGTTGGAACTGTGAAGACTAGATATGAAACCATCCATGACATTGGAACCAGAAATTCCGAGGGAGAAATAGCCCTCCACCTCGTCTGGCATTGGATGTGGTGATTGCAAACACACACTTTCAGAAGAGGGCTTGCCACCTCATAACTTATGCCAGTGGAGGACACAAATCCCAAATTGATTTCTGCTTAATGAGAAGAAGCAATAGATCACAAATAATCAATGGTAAGGTAACACCTGGCAAGTGCATTGTGAACCAGCACAGACTTCTTATGGACTTCAGAATGCACAGACCTCAGAAACGTCTGAACCCCCAGCGCTGGAAAGGCCTCAATGGTGGAAACTTAGAGAGGGGAATGAAAAAAATCTTTAAACCAGACTATTTTGAATGAGTGATGAATGAGGAGAACCCAGCGGAGGACCATGTAAGACAAACTGAGGCATGATAGGAGTATGAGGTTGTAGAGTCATTTAGGAAAATGAAAAAGGAGAAGCACCTGAGCCAGAAGAGGTACGAGTGGATGCACTGGGAAGGGAAGGCATCAAATATTTTACAATTCTGTTCAGTGATATTCTTAAGAAAGAGAAAATGCCTGATGAATGATGTGAAAGCTTTGTGATGCCCAGTTTTAAACATAAAGGAGATATTACACTGTGTGCTAATTATCACTCAAACTGATGTCGCATGCTATGAAAGTATGAGAGAAGATTATTGAAATATGTCTGCATGGAAGAGTTGAAATTTGGGTGGTTTTGTTACTTCAAGTCTAGAAAAAAGCACTGAGCCATTTCAATTCTGTTCTGCCACTGCTTTAATAAAGAGAGCTCTCTAGGTATTAAATACAGTGCTCCACTCAAACACTTCATTAGAAGGGCAAAAATTTGTCACAAAAGACTTAACAATGTCCTTGTCATACATAGGA
Source organism: Chrysemys picta bellii (assembly GCF_011386835.1). Taxonomy (NCBI): domain Eukaryota; kingdom Metazoa; phylum Chordata; order Testudines; family Emydidae; genus Chrysemys; species Chrysemys picta. Next base: position 18,370,264 of record NC_088795.1, on the reverse strand, counting down.
ATAATCATTGTCTAGCAGAGTTGCACCCTGCCTTGAAAAATGGGCTGAATGATTCTATGTGCTCCTGAATGTAGCATGGAAGTAACCTGATAGTAGATGAGGTGCTTTGGCAAACAGATTAATCCTGTTAACATGGTACACACCATTACCCTGCTTTGCAAACTAAGTGACTAAACAGCTGTTAAATGGGGCATTACTGTTTCATATAAAGCATCATATGCAAGGGCAGCTTCACTGCAACAAACTAACTGAATGAAGAGTCACGGAAGTCCATGCAACCACTCTGCCTCTTGGCATGAAATCAGCCAATGACTGGTGTTCTTCACTTTGTAAAAACGGCTGTAGAATAAATAGGCTGCGTTGTGACCTGTACTTTTGGATAAATCAGTCTGATGCAATAGTAGTGGGGAGACAGTGTCCTGTTGCATGGCTCATTTAATAGAGCCCTATGACCACCAGAGTTCAACAAGTAGTTCAACACAATGGTGCTCTGTCTATGCCACTCAGCAGAAACAGCAACAGAACCACATGCCCTTCCAGCAAAGAAAGCTAAAAGGGCCTTTTGGAGCATCATCTGGTGTACTTCAAGCAGGGCCGGCTCCAGCATTTCTGCCGCCCCAAGCAAAAAAAATTGGGAAAAAAAAAAAAAAAGCCGCGATCGGCGGCGGCAGTTCAGCGGCAGGTCCTTCGCTCCTAGAGGGAGTGAGGGACCTGCCGCCCCCGAATTGCCGCAGGTGCCGCCCCTCTCCCTTGGCCGCCCCAAGCAGCTGCTTGTTAAGCTAGTGCCTGGAGCCGGCCCTGACTTCAAGGTACCTGCAGCATTTTAAGTGCATCAGCACTGCCATCTAGCATTGAGTCATGGAAAGGCAAGAAAATTCACTGTCTCAAAAGTTGTGTATCCTCAGCAGTGTAAATATTTGTAAATTTCCATAGCACTGGAGACTGTCCTCAACTTAGCTTTTAAACTGCACAGGATATTTCTTTGTTCTAAGGTAGAAGAATGTACCATTATAACTGCTTTATACACAATAATTTTTAGGCTACAACTCTCCCATTTATACATAACAGTTGGTAAGAACACAAGAATGGCCATAGTCCAGCTAGCCCAGTATCCTGTCTTCTGACAGTGGTCGGTGCCAGATGTTTCAGAGGGAATGAACAGAACAGGGCAGTTTATGGAGTGCTCCACACCCTGACTTCCCAGTCCTAGTGCCTAGCAGTCAGAGGTTTAGGGGCACCCAGAGCATGGGGTTGCATCCCTGCTCATCTTGGCTAATAGCCATTGATGGACCTATCCTTCATGAATTTACCCAATTCTTCTTTGAACCCAGTTATGCTTTTGGCCTTTGAACCTCCTCTGGCAATGAGGTTCACAGACTGACTGTGCGTTGTGTGAAGAAGTACTTCCTTTTGGTTTTTTTAAACCTGCTGCCTATTCATGTAATTAGTCATCCCCTGGTTCATGTATTATGTAAAGGGATAAATAACACTTCCTTATTCACGTTCACCACACCATTCATGATTGTATAGACCTCTATCATATCCCCCTTCAGTCATCTCTTTTCCAAGCTGACAAGTCCCAGTCTTTTTAATCTTTTTTCATATGGAAGCTGTTCCATACTCCTAATCATTTTTGTTGCCCTTTTCTGTACTTTTCCTAATTCTAATGTCTTTTTTTTGAGATAGGGTGACCAGAACAAGTATTTAAGGTGTGGGCATACCATGGATTTATATAGTGGCATTATGATATTTTCTGTCCTATTATCTATCCCTTTCCTAATGGTTCTGATATTTTACAATCAGCTACAATTAAGCAAGGAGTAATTGAATTGGAAAACGCATTGCTATACCTCAAGGTCAACTTATTGTTTTCAATAACATTCATAAAGTCACAGCTACATAACTTTGGACACCTTCCTTTAGTGTTCTGGAAAACAAAACTTTAATTCAGGCCTTACTTAATAATAATATTTGGTCTGCAATCACACTGCCTTGTAGCGTGACCCTATCATATCTCACAAACTACATTGGTTTGGCTGGGTAAACCTCCAAAAAACACTTATTATAACAGGAAATGATGCTGGTGATTCAGTAGATGTATCTCTTTCTTAGACTCTGTCTTGAAATCAGTGACCCAGGACATGAGTGGCCATGCTCTATTTTGGATGACATGTAAAACTGAGGTTGTACCTGCTTGCAGTCATTAAAGACACCTAGGGGCATCTTTAGGCAAGAGAGAGGAGACACTTTACTGGTGTCTGACTAACTTCTAGCTGGGGTAAGTGTATTTTACATATCTAGACTCCTCCAACACTTTTTGGGATTGTTTGGGTACTCATGAGTACTAAAAGGGGAAGTGAATTCTTCACGTCCAGCCCTAAACCATTGTGTATGTCACATTACCATGTGCTGCTAAACAGTTATGTTCATCCTTAGCTTTTCATGGCAGAGGTGAGTGAAATAATCACAATTTCTTTCTCACTTCACAAAGCTAGTGGGAGGGATAATTAAAGTTTATAAAGCAAAAGTGTAATTTGAGGTCCCCAGCTGAAATCTTTCTGTTTCATACATCACCCATCACCGTGACGTCTGAAGGCCTTACTCATTCCGTAGTGAACATACAAAGTTCTTGGATATTCTGTTTCCATCATCCAGTCAACAGGAATTCCGTTGTTTTCTCTCGTGATGCTTGTAACAGGGCTAGCTGCCCTTTAAGTGACTGGAGGAAGCAGGACAAGGAGCAGCTGACCCTGCTCCAGAGAGAAGCCCAGCAGGCAGGTGTTGGGAATCTGTGGCTGCAGCTGAACGGTACCTCGCTGGGCCCAGGCTATCAGCTGAGCAATATAAAGGAGGGCCCAGCTCCATGAGAAAGTGCACTCTCTTCCTTCGGTTCCCGTTCTCCTGTAATCAGAGCAGCTGATTGTAGGCAGGGCCTGCTTGGTAGCTACAGAGGCCCCCAGTCTGAACCCTTCACCAGATGGTTGTCTGTGTACAACTTTTGCACATTTTTCTTTCTTTCTTTGTAAGGAGAATAAACAGAGCCCTGAGGAAAGCTGGGTGTGGCCATTTGTCCCCAGCTGATGATCAGGACCCACCAGCCTATATGTAGCGAACAATGCAGGCATAGCTTGTGTGAAAGAGAAATGAATTATACTAAAGAAATAGAAGGAATTAAAGAATGCTGTATGTACCTTTAAGTAGAAATTAGAAATGCTGCAAGCCAGGTGTGCAGGAAAGCAGACATTAACTGCTTAACTTGCCACTTAAGGGCAATTGGTGAAGCATTAGTCTTAGATTGATAAGAGTTAACAAGGAAGCAGGATATGCATATTGTGCTCCATGCATATTTTACAGTTTTGCTCTCTCTGTCCTTTTGTTTAGTTTGCACCTTTTTATCTGTATAAATAAGACTGTTTGAATCTTGCATGGTGGCTCACACTATCTGATTGTATTAGCAGAGCGCTGTGCTAATAAACAGAGTGGTCTTGACAAAATTGTGAGTCCTGATTCTAACTTTGACAATTTGGAGGTTCCACCGAGATGGCAACCGTCTTCACTGGGGCTGTGTGATTTCTGACCGTTTTTGTAGGACGACCGTGGTAGCCGGCACCTGGGCATTTGGCCCGAGCGGTCCTCCTCCTGAACGGAAGGGCACACAACCACAGTGAGGTCTACGCCATTGAACCTGTTGGTTCCCACTCTGTTCTGGTAGGGATCCCAGGATCTGGCATCAGGAATCTGGTCAGGTAATTATTTCTGTGTTTTGTCCGGACTGAGGACTGTCCTGTCTCTGTGTCTATCTGTCCTCCTGTGGAGTGTTTGAGTCTGGGTGCCATCTCCGTCCGGGGATCGGCCGACCAAGGGGTTCCTGTCCCCGCGGTCTGAGTGAGTGAAATCTGCACAATCGCAGCCGCACCGCACCTTGGGTAAAACCCTTGGTGTGAAAGCAAGGGCGATTGAGGCAGTAGCCTGTGGGCTCCTTTTGTGTGTTGCACCGGGCATCGCTCTGACGAACCCGAATTTCCTTCTTGTGTGATTGGTGTGTGTGTAAAGTCCTCCTGTATGGGTAACCAGACGTCTAAGTCGGGACAGTTCCCTAAAGGAACGCCGGCTCATTTTATGTATTTTAGGAAGGGTCCGGACTCCTGTAAATTTCTGGAAAAATGGTCTAGGCTAACTCAGGGAGATCCCAAAACTCAGTGGCCACTGTTAGGATCTTGGGACAAGGACCGAGTAGACGTCTTAAAAGACAAACTCGGCCAATCTAAAACTAAATTGGCCAGAGGAGAGGTTGATTGTTTCATGCAGTGGTGGGAAGAGGCAAATCGTAGGTGGACAGAATCGAAACTCGCCTCTCTCAAAGATTCAAATGATAAGTTAAAAGCTTTATTGAAAACCTCCTCTCCCACCACCAGACCGAGCGCTCCCCTTTTTCCCGTTCTCCGAGCAGATCCCCCTTCATACTCCTGTCTCTCTGTGAAAAAAGATGAAGAAAACTCCTTGTTAGATTCTGGGGATGATGATGAGGAAGACGCATTAATTGGCTTGGCAGCCTTGCGTCGGATCAATAGACTGTCACCAGATTCCCCAGCTCAGGAACAACTGTCACCAGATTCCCCAGCTCAGGAACAATTTCCAGAGATCTCCAGTTCAGACCCATCTGGATCGTCCGATACCACCCAGGCCCATTCCTCTGATCCCGCTCTGCCCCGTAAAAGCTTACGCTTGGGCCTTAAAAATATCCAGGCTCCCCTCCGAATCCTGCATACTGGGGGCCAAGACGGGGGTCCCACTTGGAGCTATAAACCCTGGACTCGTACAGAACTCCTTTCAGTTGTAAAAGGCTTTCCAAAGCCCCGGGAAAATCCTACCAAATTCGCAGAGGAATTTTTGTTAGTATGTGACACCTATGAACCCTCTGAGGCAGACCTCCTGCAGCTGTGCAAGCTACTTACCCCTGGTGAGCATGAAAAATGGCTCACAGCAGCAAATTGGCTCGCAGCTGACCGCCACTCTACTTTACCAGACACTGGTCCTAATGCTGAATACCGGAAAAGGTGTAAGGAGCGAGCTAAAAATCTATTTGAAGCCATCCCTCGGGTATGGACTCCTAAAACTAACTGGACGGCCATAAACGGCTGTAAGCAACGACAGGGAGAAAACCCAGGTGACTATCGCTCCCGGTTAACTGACATTTTTCTGCAACATTCTGGTATACAGCAACCGGATAAAAATGGACAGGGCGCCCTGGCTAATGCATTTGTTAATGGCCTCCTACCTGCTGTTGGTAATATGCTAAAACGAATAAGTGTTGGGTGGGAGACCGAAACCATGGACAAATTGCAAACAGTGGCAGAGCACTGCCAACGTACTTTAAAAGGAAAGGAGGAACAATCAGCTCAACAGTTAATGGCCCTGCAAATACAGCATTATTCAGGACAGGGCAAACAGTACCGGGGACGGGGAAAATACCAGGGACGGGGACGTGGTCGAGGGAGGGGCCGAGGAACTGGATTTTCGGGTTATGGGGATGTTTGTAATTACTGTAAGCAGCCCGGACATTGGAAGAACGAATGTCCGAGCAGGCCTAATAACTCTGTAAATAACCAGCTAGACCCCCTGCCGGCACAGCCAGTCAGTCCCCAGCCTTACTTTGTCCCACAGCAATGACGGGATGCCAGGGAACCTCAGGAAATTTTAGCTCCTTTACTACCTCTCACTCCCACGGGTGAGTGTGTGTTAACTATCAATGATTTGTCTCTCCCTTTCCTTGTTGATACGGGAGCTTCGCTCTCTGCAGTTCGTACTACTGACCTGCCTGCGGTTCCCTGCTCCGGAAAAACTGTGTCTGCTGTGGGCATTTCGGGAATCCCAACCCCTTATCCCCTTTCAAAACCTCTACCGGTCCAGGTTGGTCCCCTATCTGCAGATCATGCCTTTCTTCTCTCTGACTCCACTCCAGTAAACCTTTTGGGTCGGGATCTGTTATGTAAACTTGGCTGCACCATATACTGTTCCCCAGATGGTGTCTATTTGCAAATTCCCCAGTCCTCTCTGAGTGATTCTGTGGCCACCCTGCTGTCTGAGACCCCCCTTTCCACCCCAGTCCCTTGTTGCACACTGGTCCCGTCCCTTGAACACCTAATTTCGCAGGTCCCATCCTCTCTGTGGCCAACCCATCCCTCTGAGGTGGGCCACCTAAATACTGACCCCGTCTGCATTACTGTTGACTCCTCCAAACCTCTGCCTCGCCTGTCTCAATACCCTTTAAACCCCGAAGCCGAGGCTGGCATTGCTCCGGTCATGACCGCCCTGCGGGAGCAAGGCATTATTGTTCCCTGCTCCAGTCCCTGTAACACCCCTATCCTCCCGGTTCGAAAAGCTGATGGCAAATCATGGCGATTTGTTCAGGACCTTCGAGCCATTAATCGTATTGTCATACCTGCCTTTCCTGTTGTCCCTAACCCAGCAACGATTCTGGCTTCTATCCCACCAGAGGCAACTCATTTTACTGTTGTTGATTTGTGTTCTGCTTTCTTTTCTGTTCCGGTTCACCCTGACTCCCAGTACCTCTTTGCCTTTTCTTACAAGGGACAGCAATATACATGGACTACGCTTCCCCAGGGGTATACTGAAAGCCCATCTTACTTTTCCCAGGCACTAGCCCGAGACCTAGCTGACCTTGTTTTCCCATCCGGGTCCACTCTAGTCCAATATGTAGATGATCTACTCCTCTGTTCCCCCTCATTATCTGCCTCAAAAACTGATTCTTTAGTGCTCCTTACTGCCCTAGCAAAAAAAGGTCACAAGGCTTCTCGCTCAAAACTACAGCTCTGTCAAGCCTCTGTCACATACCTTGGTTTTCTCCTCTCCCAGGGTTCCCGTACACTTTCTCCCGCCCGCGTCCAGGCTATCCTTAGCTTTCCCCGACCCCGCTCCCCACGCCAGGTCCGAAAGTTTTTGGGCATGGCTGGATTTTGCAGGCAATGGATTCCCCAGTATGCCTCCCTTGCAAAACCTCTCCAGGAACTCACTCGACTCTCTGTGCCTGACCCCATGCCATGGCCCCCTGAAGCAGACTCTGCCTTTGTTTCCCTCAAACAGGGTTTGGCTTCTGCCCCTGCTTTAGGGCTGCCTGACTACTCTAAGCCCTTTACCCTTTTCTGCCATGAACAATCTGGGTGTGCACTTGGAGTTCTCACTCAGGTGCACGGAGGCAAGAACCGCCCAGTGGCTTACTTCTCTGCCACTTTGGACCCTGTGGCCCAAGGCTTACCCCCCTGTCTGCGTGCTGTGGCTGCTGCAGCGCGCCTAGTTGAAATGTCCGAATCCCTTGTCCTTCGCTCTCCCCTTACCCTCATGGTCCCTCACTCTGTGGAAACCCTGCTGTTACAACGTAACACAGGCCACCTCTCCTCCGCTCGCCTTACTAGGTATGAACTTTTACTGCTGTCAGCTTCGTATATTACTGTGAAGCGTTGTTCTCAGTTAAACCCTGCCACTCTCCTTCCTTTGTCTGATGACGGTGATCCCCACGACTGCCTTGCAACTGTTTCTGCTGTCACCGTCCCGCGCCCTGATCTCTCTGATGCCCCTCTCCCTAACTCTGACCTTGTTTTGTTTACTGATGGTTCCTGTTTTCGAGACAACCAAGGTCGTCTCCTTGCAGGGTACGCTGTAGTGTCACTCGCTGAGACCCTAGAAGCTGCGCCTTTACCTTCTGTAACCTCAGCACAAGTTGCCGAATTGGTTGCCCTCACCCGTGCCTGCTTTTTGGCAGAGGGACGCTCCGCCACCATTTACACTGACTCCCGCTATGCTTTTGGGGTTGTACATGACTTTGGCACCCTCTGGCAAGCTAGGGGTTTCCTTACTTCTGCCGGTACCCCTATTAAGAATGGCCCCTACATCGCTGCCCTCTTGTATGCAGTTTTACTTCCGTCTGCCCTAGCTATTGTTAAGTGCCCTGGCCACTCGATGGCAGATACTGATGTTGCTAAGGGTAACGCATTTGCTGACGCCTCTGCTAAACATGCTGCTGCCATAGAACCTTCCCCAGATGCATTTCTAGGTTCCCTTTCTGTTTCTATACCACCGCCGTCCCTCACTAACCTCACCCTGCTCCAAGACTCTGCCCCAGAAGTTGAAAAAGACTCCTGGATTGCCCAGGGTTGCTCTCTATATCCTGATTCCCTTTGGCGTTCGCCTACTGGTGCCTTTGTGGCCCCCTTTTCACTCTATCCGTCGCTGGCCGACCTGCTACACGGTGTTTCGCACGTCGGAAAGGAGGGGATGGTCTCTGCTGTAACTAAGGCAGGATGGTGGGCCCCGCATTTCAGCTCCTTTGCAGCCCGCCACTGTGCTGCCTGTACCACTTGCCAAAGCCACAATATTGGTAAACCTGTAAAAGTGGCTCAGGGGTTCCGGGGCCTGCCCCAGGCACCATTCTTGCATTGGCAACTTGATTTTGTACAAATGCCTAAGTGTCAACGATATGAATTTATTTTGGTTATGGTATGTTTATTTTCTGGTTGGATTGAAGCCTTTCCTTGTCGCAAGGCTGATTCACTGTCTGTTGCTAAATGTTTGTTAAATCATATTATGCCTGCCAAGGGAATTCCTGCCACTCTGTCCAGTGACCGGGGTACACATTTTACCGGACAAATTGTTCAACACCTGGATCGTATATTACATATCACACACCTGCTGCACTGTCCCTACCATCCACAAAGTGCAGGTGCTGTGGAAAGGCGAAATGGTGTACTTAAGAATAAGCTTGCTAAGATTTGTGACTCCACAGGGTTAGGCTGGACAGCAGCTTTACCACTAGCCCTTATGGAAATGCGATCCACTCCATCCCAAAGGCATAAATTGAGTCCCTTTGAAATTGTTATGGGACGGCCCATGCGAGCTATGGCTACCATTACTCCAGTCCCAGACTTGAACTTGACTCACAGTACGCTCCTTCAATATTGCAAGGGATTAATGCAAGCTGTAAGTCACTTCCATTCACAGGTTCGAGCCGCCTGGCCAACAGAACCCACCTCTGACGCTTGCCACAACCTCGAGCCAGGTGACTGGGTCTACGTACGGCACCATCATCGAAAACACGCCTTGGAACCCCGGTGGAAGGGTCCTCATCAGGTACTGCTTACTACCCAGACAGCTGTTAAACTATCTGGCATTGCAGCGTGGATACATGCTTCGCAGTGTAAGAAGACACCCTCCCCGGTGAACCAATCATCACCTCAGGACTGCGCAGAGTCAATTTTGACTCCGGAAGAAGACGTAGAGGAACAGCCTGCAATACCTTACAATCTACGCTCTCGTAAGGGTTGCCAGAAGCAGACGACGACCTAAAGCAAGGCCCAAGAAGGAGCAGTAGTGAGCCTAGCGCCTGCTGCCTGGTGGACGTAAAACCGTAACTACGGTTCCCTCAGTTGAGGTTGTCAGAACCAGAAGGGCCTTGCCTCCAACAATGCACCTCTGGTGGCGCCTGTTCCTTGGCTGCTGGTGTCTTAAGGCTTGGGGAGCCCACAATGACAATTCTTTTATCCAGCAGCAAGTGTGGATAGCTCAGACTCTTAATATTTCTAATTGCTGGGTCTGCAGCCACATCCCAGCTCACTCTCAAGCTGGTGTTCCTGTCCTGGCAATCCCACTCAATTCCCCAGAGCTCACTGGGGGACTTCGTCCGTTTAACAAAATATGGAACAGCAATGACACTTGGGAAGCAGTGGGAATAAACGTATCTAAATGGATAAGTGTGGTGGAGGGAAAAGGTCATTGGTGTTGGGTGTGTAATGGGACAGGGCTGGATCTGGGAAAAAGTCGTTGCCTTCAGCATATTGTGGCAAATGGTGTATGGGATTATTCGAACAAAACTAAAGAGTGGCGGGCTGGGTATGGGGATATGAATTTTTTCTCAACCTGGGATCAAACAGAAAAATCAATTTCATGTTCCCCCTACAGTAATCTTAGTGGAAACAATACAATCTTCCAATGCCATGCAAATAACACCACTCCTCGTAAGGAGAATTACCCTGTGCCCTTCGGAGGATATTACTCCTCCTTTGTAGGCACCTATGTGACAAATGGGTGCAACCGACCCTTCCCAGCCTTAATAGGCCATCATTGGGTTTGTGGGACCAAAGCTTATACTGTGTTACCAGCTAACTGGTCAGGTATCTGTTATCCCGCTCGACTCTTCCCACAATTCCGAGTGCTGGGGTCCTTCCCACGAGAACGCCTGCGTAATTTCAGGCGAAGAAGAAGGGACTTATCAGATGCCCAATGGTATGTAAATAACATAAGCCCCTTGACCTGGGAAGAGGCCATTGGCAGTTCCCTTATCCCACTTGGGGGAGTAATACACCATGCAAAAAGGCTCCTAAGGTTACAAGCAGTAGTTGAAATAATGGCAAATGAAACCGGAGAGAGTTTAAAAACCCTGGCCAAAGAAACAGGGGCGATCCGACAGATGGCCCTCCAAAACCGTCAGGCACTGGATATAGTGCTGGCGGCCAAAGGAGGGACCTGTGCTCTCATTGGAAAAGAATGTTGTGTGTTCATACCTGACGACACCAATGAGGTAATAGATCGCGCTAGTCACTTAGAACAAATTGCATATCTTCCCCATGAAGAGCCAAGTTATTTATGGAAGTGGCTAAGTAACCTATTCAATTTCTCTGGCATAGGAAACTGGTTGTTTCAGGGAGCCCTGACTATCCTGTGTGGAATCCTAATGATTTTTGTATGCTTTCAGTTAATCTCCTGTTGTATCCAGAATTGTGTACGGTATGCCACTCAGGTGACTACCCCAAAACAGAGTGCTAATATGATGATGTTAAATATCGCTGATGAACGTAGAGATAAAGAACTATTAATATGTGGAACCCAGTAATTGTTGGTCTTTGCGTAAGCTTGACCAAAAGGAGGGATTGTGAAAGTGAAATGAATTATACTAAAGAAATAGAAGGAATTAAAGAATGCTGTATGTACCTTTAAGTAGAAATTAGAAATGCTGCAAGCCAGGTGTGCAGGAAAGCAGACATTAACTGCTTAACTTGCCACTTAAGGGCAATTGGTGAAGCATTAGTCTTAGATTGATAAGAGTTAACAAGGAAGCAGGATATGCATATTGTGCTCCATGCATATTTTACAGTTTTGCTCTCTCTGTCCTTTTGTTTAGTTTGCACCTTTTTATCTGTATAAATAAGACTGTTTGAATCTTGCATGGTGGCTCACACTATCTGATTGTATTAGCAGAGCGCTGTGCTAATAAACAGAGTGGTCTTGACAAAATTGTGAGTCCTGATTCTAACTTTGACACTTGCCATTGCTCAGAGAGAAGCATGGCTCCTGAAGCTCTCATGAAACCAATGAGAGAGCAACAGCAGCAGATCCTGCCATAGCTGCAACAGCAACAGCTACAAATACAGCAGCATCTGTTCCAGCAGAAGCAGCAGTAATTCAGGCTTCAGCTACAAGCTTGGGATGTCCAGGACCACAGGTTGGTACAGGGCATGGTATGCGAGAGGGAGAAATCCTCATTAAAATGGGGACAGAAGATGACCTCTTTAATGGCTCCAGCAAAGCTGACGGCTCCAGAGAGAAGCCCGGCAGGCAGGTGCTGGGAATCAGCTGATGGAGCTGAGCAGTACTTCATGAATGGCCCATGCTCTCCGCTGAACAATATAAAGGAGGACCCAGCTCTGTGGGAGGGTGGGGGAAATTAGGGAGCACACTCTCTTATACCTAGGGCCTTGGCTACACTTGGGAATTCACAGCGCTGCCGCGAAGTGCGAGTGTAGTGGCGCCGCTAGCGCTGCAAGAGCTCTCACAGCGCTGTATGTACCCCACCTGTCCGAGGGGAGTAGCTTGCAGCGCTGCGAGCGAGCGTGCAGCACTGCAGGCGCTGATTACACTGGCGCTTTACAGCGCTGCGCTCGGGGGGGGGGGCGTTTTCACACCCCTGAGCGCAGCAAGTTGCAGCGCTGTACACTGCCAGTGTAGCCAAGGCCTAGAGCAGGAAGCTGTAGGCAGGCCTTGTGGATTCACAACCACCACCACCCAAGTTGGGGGAAGGGCTTGCTCAGTAACTACTCTTCACCAAATGGGTGTTTGTGTTACTTTTACACCTTCTTTATTATCTTCACAAAGAAATAAAAGAGCCCTGCAGAAATGGACAGGAACTAAGCTAGGCATGACTATTTGTCCCCAGCTAGTGATTAGGACTATGATGCTATTTGGTGGGGGGGCTTGTTCCTGGAAGGTCTTGAGCACCCTAAACTAGTGAAGTCAACTGGACTACAAAGTACTCTATATCTCACAGGATTGGGCTCAGTAAGTGCAAATTACAATTCCCCACAAAGAGGAAATTAAGTAATCTTAAAGGGAAAAAACAAAATTATCCTGAAGAAATGAGAACCCAGTAGATGGAAATAAGTAGATGAATTTTAAACTGTTAATTGTTTAGTACAAAACAGTGCAGAATGGAGGAAATCAACCAGCTATATACAGAAAGGTACTGGAAAGAGGGAGTAAGGAATTAATAACAAAGTAAAAAAAGAGAAGCAGTAACCTGCACTTTTATTAGTTTGTGTATTTGAAAACAGTATTAATATAATATACACAAAAACTGAAGAACATCTGTCTGATTCGCAGCAGGAGGCTATTACACCACACGCTGAAGTTATGTCAAATCCCGAGTCTTCTGTTTCCCCCAAGTCCCAGGGTTGCTGTGTACAACTTCTTTCAAATGGACTTTTCCACCTAATCAAATGTTAACATCTCTTCCTTGCCCTTGAGGCCTTGTATAATCAGCTGATGGTACAGCTTGGATCTCATTATGCTCTTCCTCATACGCTTTACCCACCAGTATTAGCCTTGCCGCCACTTTCATTTCTTTCTCCCTCCCTTCTGCATGGTCAACTACAATACGTCGGGCCTTCACCCAAATCCTTCACTTCTCCGATGAGCTCTGCACACACTAATCCTTGTCAGTCAAATACCTGTACTATCTTCCCCACATTTTATTAAGAGGAGGAAACAAGCAAACCAAAAGTTTCTCGCCAACACTTTGCACTAGGTCTCCTACTGGGTCCTGAGTTATTCTGTCTTTAGATTTCAAGCTCCCCAAGGCAGGATACCTCCTACACTGGCAAGCACATCTGCAGATATTACTTCCTAAATATTTTCAAGGATTATCTGGCCCCACCCTGTATATAGTATTTTGTAGAATCCTGTATCAAGAAACAAGTCTTTTTTTTCCCTATCCATTCCACTGTGTGACAGATCCCCTGCATCTGACCCTATTCCATCAGTTTTATTTCTTACCTGACTTTTTTCCCATTGGGGTAGCCAAAATCAAGGTCTTTTCTTCGCTTCATGTTATCCTAATTCGTGTTCAGATTTGAGCACTTAAAGGAAGCAGTTTGGAATCCTTTATTTTTCTAATAAGCTGCTAGTGGAATTAAAGGGCGAAAGGCAGAGTGATTACGTAATCAGTAAGTACAAGTAAAACATGTTTCTAGTACAAATCTTTATTTTATTTTTTTAATAGCTTTGTGTAAGCTGTTTTGCTTCTTAGTATTTTTTCTGCAGCTCTAAGGAGTTATCTGCTGCTATAGTATTCCATCAGTTCTTTCCCACCAGCCCCTTTTCTAAACATGTATGAGTAAACTTGGTATTCATCATAGTCAGGGGCCAACTGCCCTACCCAGAGCCAGGCATAGCATAGGTAGGTATTCAGCAAGCTTCCCCACATAACTGCTAATGAATCTCAATGTGGATTTCCATTAGCTTCCATAATCTAGTCCTTCCATAGACATTGTTGTTCTAAAATAGGTTGTGGTTGTGCAATCTGCATAAATGAGAATTTAGGGTGAGAAACTCATTTTCCACTTCTAACCCCAGGCATGATTGGAACCTAGTACCGTTAATCCTCCTAGGACTCTCCTTTACTAGCCACTGCTGGACACAGTATTGCCAAGAGGTCAAGTGAAACACCATCTCAATTCTCCGACACCTGTGTTGCCTAGATCAGACCTTATCTAAACATTACTCAAGGGAACATCCATCATTTAACAAATTAGTAAGAAATTATGGCACAGGTAAGATTTGGATAGATTTATAAGTCTTTAATGATGATGAAAACGGATGTTTCCTAGTCAACTTCTTCGATCCATGCCTTCCAGAACAGTATTCCCAACCCCATTTTTTTGCATGTTCAGCTCTGACATTTAAATAACATTGCACTATGTTCCTTAACAGCATTGTGTAGTGATTGGTGACACACAACTCCCCATCAAATAGGTGATTATTTAACTCTGAGAAAAGGTGACTCTGTTCAGATAACTCATATAAAATTTTCTGTTCTAAATACATATCCTGTTGCTTGAGGTTTAGGTTATAGTCTTTCACTCTTGCATGAGTTTTTAGGACTTGCTCAGAAATACTCACAATCTGATGCACGCTCTCTGATGGCAAACTCCAGCTCCCGATCTTTTTAATGCACAACAGTGAACCACATTTTAGGATTTTGTCATCTGACACAAAGAGAGAAGTGACACAGGCTTCACATCTTATGGCAGCTGCTAATTTCTCAGCAACACAGGCAGCAGTATAGGTGATGCTTTGTGCATATAGTGACAGATCTGTCAATGCATAACTCAGTGTAGAGTTAAATGAAATATGGCCTATACAGTAAATGTAGTCCTTTGTTGGAATCGCCACACAACCCCGATTGTACTGAGAATGAATGGTATCAAGGGCCAAATCTGTCCTACGAACAATAGATACATCTAAGGTGTTCATGTCACCTAAAAGAAGATTCTGATGTAATCCTGGTGTCAAATTATACTTGGTCAGCAGTTTAGAATAAGCAGTCTGGAACATCATGCAGGTAGGGTTATCGCAGCTAGCACATGCTTGTCTGAGGGTGCTGAGAAATAATTCCAGATGATCTAGGCTGAATGTGTAAGTCAGGAGGTAGCGGAAGGGCATGCTCTTTGGAAATACATAGTTTGTGTAAAGCCATTTTAAGCTCTCAGCATTAAGCAAAAAACCTAAAAATCCTAATTTATGTTTACCTTTCAGGAAGTGTCTCCCCGAAGTGTCAGTTAATGCAACAAAGACACTTTTAGCCTCCGTTAAGAGGCGATGTATCTTGGCATAATTTTCAGAGGACACAGGCCCTTTCAATCCCGTTCCGTAACAGCTTCTTCCATGAAAAATGTCAAACAGATAGCTCATCAAGCGCACAAATTTGATGGTCCCACTGCAGTTCTGAAAAGAAGGCAGGCCCAACAACTGGAGACATTCCAGCGTGCCAGCAACACTCTCACTGAACAGCTGTGCTGCGTAGTTCACCCTCAAGTGACAGCTTTCACTATTTCTGGGTCTTCCTGACAATCTGTCACTAATATGCAGTAATTCCTTCTCCTGCAGAGTCACTAGGTCCACTATGTGCTGCCAGTGTGCTGTTTCATTAATGGACTGTATCCTGTGAAAGCACTGAAACACATTCCTTATTAACTGGAGCATTTGGCAAGCATCGAAGAAATATGTGATCTGATGAGTGGCACTGTGAGGATGCTGAAAAGTGCACTGCATGTTGTTGGCATCAATACAGATGCCCAACGCCTTTGCCAACTCAACACCGTGAGCAGTGGCTGCAGATGTCACAGAGAGAACTCTGATACCTATGTTAGTCAGCTTGCTGATGGTCTGATAAAGCAGTTGAGCTAGTAAATGGCCAGTGGTTCCATTTACAAAGAAATAACCCAGGGGAGCTCTCCAGTGACCAAGAACACCTACTGCCATTAGGACTATAGCTTCTGAGGCCAGCGGTGCTTCATCAGCATCAAGTGCTCCTGCACCTAGGTCTACAAACCCAACCAGACGTCGAGTCACAGGGTCCCACTCCAGCTGTTTCTTGAGAGCCATACCCTCGATCATCAGTGAGCAATACTGGTATGCCTGTTCTCCTTGCTCTACTCTCTGCTGAAGGTGAAAGAAAATACTGTTGCTGAAGCCTGGACTACCTTCATCATTAGACAACCAGCTGGAAGACAGAGGATACAAATAATTAGGAACTATAATCTAAGGGGGGAAAAAAGAAACCGCTAAGAGGCTTTAGTAAAATGCTGACTGACTTTTAATGCAAAGTAATATACATAGCATCCATTTATAAAGTAATAAGGCTTACCTGGATGATACATTTTGCAGCCTGAAACATAACAGTATTTTCCTACAGTTCAACTTTCATCCTCTCCTCCACCTGTCTGATGCTCTGGCATTCTCTCCAATGGTTCCTTTATTGCCTCATACTACTTTCATATATTTGTTTCATGCTGTCCTGTATGCCTGGAACAACTCCTACCCTATTTCCCCTTCACACTTAGTACGTTTGCTTGGCCTCGCGTCATAACATAGGAATTGCTATACTGAATCAGACCTGTGGTCCATCTAGTTCAGTAACCTGTCTGACAATGACCAGAAAGAAACCCACAGTAGGCAGATGTGAGATTCTGTCCCATATGAAGGTCTCATTCTGACCTCTAACAAGTGGAGACTGGTTAAATCCTAAAGCGTGAGATTTTTATCCCATCCAAAACTTTTTTGCATTAACTGTTATTCTGGATATTCTTGTTCTCCATATAAAGGCCAATAGCTCTTTGAATCTTAGTAAATTCTCAATGACTTCCTGTGGCAATGAGTTCTACAATCTTACTATTTTTACACAAAATGTATTTCCTTCAATAAGTTTTGAATGTGTAACTTCATTGTGTGTCCCCTTGTTCTTGTGTTACATGAGACATCTAATCTACTTCCTCTCTAACATTCATTATTTTATATGCTTTTAAGCATGTCCCCTCTTATCTTCTCCCTTCTAAGGAGAACAATCCCAATCTTTTCAATCTCTCCTTTCAGGAAAGTGTTGTTGTTGTTGTTGTGTTTTCCCATGCCTGTAATCATTCTCATCTCCCTTCTCTGAACCCCATCTAACTCTTCAATATCTTCTGCTGACCAGTGCTGCACACACTAATGTAAATGTGGGCACTGATCTCTTCTAGTGCAGTCTGCTCCCTCTCCAGGATTGATCTTTACAGTTTGTTCTCTATCTAGTATTTGGCCCAGTCATCCTCTCACTGCAGTCAATGGATCTTAGACTGTAAACTCCTCATGTCAGGGACACGGTCATGCTTTGTGTTTGCAAAATACTATGCATACTCGTGGCACTATGTAAATAATAGTAATGAAAGTAGTCATCGCATTTTAGTATTTGTTCCCTTTCTATTATATGCTGAAATAAATACAGATATCAAAGTCAAGCACTTGATGTCTATCTTTCCCCAGTGGTCACTCACTTGGAAGAATGCAGCATGCTTCTGACTACCTCTGCTACTGTAAATTTAATCTTTGGATGTGTTACTTTCTGATGGTGCAACTGTTCTGCACAGCCTCCCTCCCTCTCCCCCCAACAACATACTCTGACATGAGTTAATATTCCTGTAACAATCGCAGCCTCTTCTGTTTAGCTTCTTTGTTACAAATAATTAAAATGTAAGACAATAGAGTAGGTGTCACATTGAATTGTTTTTTATGAAATCTCTACTCTGAACACTCCATCTCTTACTTATTATAGGACAACCTGGAAATAGAACTTGAGATAACGAGAATAAATACTCACTTTGTCAGGCTGGAAGGATGAGGCAGGGGACAATTCTTTCTTACATAATCATAGGCTTTACTACTATAGAGATGGAGAGTACAGGCAAACTGCCTCATTTCTGTGGAGTACTCAGTCATCTGTCTCCAGCTGTATGGCTCCCATTGCAAATCTGTTTTTAAAAATATAGATCAGCTTTGTTAAGAATCGTGAACAGTCTGATCATTTAATTCAGATGAAAAATGCCTCTACATTGCAGGGCATGAGATATACGGCAAGAAAAAAGAATGTTGTGTTTGACAAGGCACAAGCCTAATGCCCAAGTGCTATCACTCAAGTACTTTTGTTGCAATAAAGCAAAATTCAGACGATTGCTGAGTTCTCTCTCCTACAGAAGGGGGAAAGGGAATTAAATCCTCCATGCCCCTGCCAGAACTCTCTCGCTTATGCTAGCCTCTTTCTCTGGGTGTTGCAGTGGATTCTGTCTTATCCCGACTTGTTTGCTTTCTAGACAGGGGTGGCACTTAATATTTTAACATTACTCACAACCCAGATATCCCCATTTTCCTCGGACCCTAACACTTCACTGCCTTTAAGGACCCATGTCACAGCCAACATCCTTCTAAAGGAGAAGGATGAAATGTGGCTCCATTCAGAGAGGATCAATGCTGTTCTTGAATTAGCTGGAAAAAGTTGCTTTGAGATCTACAGATGAAAAGTTCTATATAAGTGCTAGGTATTATTATTCATGACTCAGGATTAAAGCAATTTAAGTGGTTTTTCTCTCATATTATCAAAATGAACAGAGCCAATTTTCTAACCACTTTCTAAGTGAGAAAGGAATATAAGGTTCCCTTACTTAAACAGAATTTAGATTCAAGCTTGAATCTCTTAAAGCTGAATATGTTTATTCACTAAAGCCTCGTATCTCACATCACACACTGTTCTAGGGCCCAAATATGAGGCGTGGCCACCCCTCAACTCACCTTCATTTCAGTACAAGCTGAGGGAGCTAAAAACCTTGGAGGACAGGCCGATATTGTGTAACTTTTAGTAACCAATTGGAGATACAGAATCTTCAAGAAAAAGCCTTTTGGTTGTGGTTCTTATTTTTATATTTCATTAGTGCCTAGAGGCCCTCAACTGAAATCAGGGTCCCAGTGTGGTAAGCACTGGAAAAAAATGTACAGTTTCAGCACTGAAGAGTTTACTGTCTAACCAATGCCCTTAATACCTGAAAACTGGGCCTGCAGCAGGCTCATAGCTTCTTCAGAGAGCAGCTTCTTCTTTGCAATCTCATTGATTACACTAAAGACATTTCGTTCTCGGTATGAGAGACACCTTCGTGCTGCAACAAGTTTCTTTTGAGGCAACTGTATTATTTCTTTCATTTCTGTCTGTTGCTCAGCAGCCGTTGCAGGATTCTTTAAGCTATAGTTGTGATCTGCAGTAATGACCTCCTCATCAGGAGAATTATGTGAGAGTGGCTGCTTTAATGCTTTCTGGGATCTTCTATTTCTAAGATATGTACTCAGAGGATCCTACAATACAGAAAAGAATATGGGGCTTATTATCTGGGAAAATACTTGAAACAAGTGCACACCTATAGTGCAACAATGCAAGCCAGATTCTTGGTTGTATTAACAGAAA